>NC_066565.1:892727-895227 GCF_024679095.1 Eriocheir sinensis
CTCTCTCTCTCTATCTATCTATCTATCTTAAGGGAATGGCCGAGGAAGGGAGAGCTTTTGATATGGGTGAAGGGAATGGCCGAGGAAGGGAGAGCTTGTGATATGGGTGAAGGGAATGGTCGAGGAAGGGAGAGCTTGTGATATGGGTGAAGGGAATGGCCGAGGAAGGGAGAGCTTGTGACATGGGTGAAGGGAATGGCCGAGGAAGGAAGAGCTTGTGATATGGGCGAAGGAAATGGCCGAGGAAGGGAGAGCTTGTGATATGGGTGAAGGGAATGGCTGAGGAAGGGAGAGCTTGTGATATGGGTGAAGGGAATGGCCGAGGTAGGGAGAGCTTGTGATATTGGTTAAGTGAATGGCTGAGGAAGGTAGAGCTTGTGATATGGGCGAAGGGAATGGCTGAGGAAGGGAGAGCTTGTGATATGGGCGAAGGGAATGGCTGAGGAAGGGAGAGCTTGTGATATGGGTGAAGGGAATGGCCGAGGAAGGGAGAGCTTGTGATATGGGTGAAGGGAATGGCCGAGGAAGGGAGAGCTTGTGATATGGGTGAAGGGAATGGCCGAGGAAGGGAGAGCTTGTGATATGGGTGTAGGGAATGGCCGAGGAAGGGAGAGCTTGTGATATGGGTGAAGGGAATGGCCGAGGAAGGGAGAGCTTGTGATATGGGTGAAGGGAATGGCCGAGGAGGTTGTGTTAGTATGTCCATGGGTAGTGTTATGAGCCTGGTGATAATTTGACAAGGCTTTGGTGGAGGTTGTGTTAGTATGTCCATGGGTAGTGTTATGAGCCTGGTGATAATTTGACCCTTCTTCTGCACCATGAACCTGAAAAAACACTCATAAGGTGTTCAGTATTGTGTTAGCCTATATTCTTTTTGCAATTGAAGGGAAGAGAAGGGCGAGAGAGACATGGCTTAAGTTTGTGAGTGGATTAAGGGCGTGAACGAGAGTGAGTCTGGTATGGTTCTTGTACTAAACGAGGTGGTGGTGGTAGTGGTGATGGTGGTTGAAGAGAAAGAAGAAAGGAAGGAAGAAGGGGAAAGGAAAGAAAGGGAAAGAAAGAAAGAGAGAAAGAAAGAAAGAAATATTAAGGAAGGAAGGAAGGAAGGAAGGAGATAAGGAAGGAAGGGAGAAAGGAGGGAAGGAAGGAAGGAAGGAAGGAGAGAAGGAAGGAAGGAGAGAAGAAAGGAAGGAAGGAAGGAGATAAGGAAGGAAGGGAGAAAGGAGAGAAGGAAGGAAGGAAGAAAGAAAGAAAGAAAGAAAGAAAGAAAGAAAGAAAGAAAGAAAGGAAAAAAACGAATCAAAAGAGGAAAAGGAAAGAAGGAAATAACACACACACACACACACACACACACACACACACACACACACACACACACACACACACACACACACACACACACACACACAATCTTGTCAACTTAAGGTAATTTTTTCTCTCCTCAACTTCTATTTTTTTTCCTTGAACTTGACGTCGTTTGCACACATTATGTCCTTCCCTTTTAGCGACTGGGACACGGCTAATGAAGACAGGACACGTAGGATACAGGGGAAGGACACATATGACACGTACTGGACACAGGGACACAGGGAAATGGACACAACACATAAGGAACACATATCCAGTTTGTGCTGTAAAAATTGGGTATCTTTGGACATAGGGAAAGATTGGACACGTGGGGTTATACCAAGAATATAGTCCCGGGTAGATTAGGACATGGGGGAAGGATTGTGAACTGGCTAATTGGACACAGGGAGACGGAAAGTTGATGAGATTGGACATGGTTACTTTTGGACATGGGTAATTTGACATTGGTTGAAACAGGGAACATGAGATTAAAATTACATAGTTTAGGACATGGTGGAAAGGTGGTTGAAGACAGCTAATGGACATGTGAACATAGAAAGATGGTAATTTAGGACATGGTCACTTGGACATGGGTAATTTGACATACGTTTAAATAGGACATGGGGATTGATGGATTAGGACACATGGAAATGTTTTTGAAGACAGATGAAAACAGGGACATGGTAAAATAGGACATAGCCACATTTGGACATGGGATAATTTGACATGTATTGAAACAGGACCTCAGGATAAAAAGACACAGATTAGGACATGGGGAGAAGGAGGCTGAACACGCTGATGGACACAGGGACACCATAGGAAGAATAAGGACATGGGAACCTTAGGACATGGGTAGTTATGCTAATATGATTCAAAGAAGGACATGAGATTAAGAGGACATTGGTGATGACGCGGGAGAGAGACACGCGGCTCAGTGGACATGTAAACACTAGGACGCGGTACTTTAGGACATGGGGCGATGCGACACAGAGAGAGGCAATGGTTTAGGACGTGGGGAAAAGCCATGAGCCTACTTAGTGGACACAGCAACGCTAGATTGTTATGCCTCTGTACTTTGGCCCGGCTGCTGGACCCAGGGTGAGTGTTGTGCCGGCCAGGGAGGACAGGACAGAAAGAAACCACAGCCCAAGGC
>NC_066565.1:902727-932727 GCF_024679095.1 Eriocheir sinensis
TGTGACCCTTCCTCTGTACCGTGAAGCTAAGAAACACACATTTGACAAGGCTTTCGTAGGAGTTTGGGTCATTTCCAGGAGTAGTTTTATGACCCTGGTGGTAGTGTGACCCTTCCTCTGTACCGTGAACCTAAAAAAACACTCTTTAGAACCCGCTTGATCCCCTCTTTAACCTTTAGAAATGGATAATGTGAAAAGCGTGCAAAAGTGTTCTGTATTTCATTCCGCGTGACGCACTCGGATCCTAGCTCGTATACGGAACTCCCGCCGCGTTACCCGACTATCGCGATCTCGACAATAGCGGTTAACTGGACCCTAATCTTCTTTATCGCGTATCCATGTCACTCTGTATTCATTTTCTTGACGCGGGACATATTCCTCGTCTTACGGAACCCCGCGCCGCGTTACCCGGCTTTCGCGATGTCGACAATAGCGTTTAACTGGACCCAGAGCTTCCTTATCGCGTACCTGTGTTACTCTGTAGGTTATTTAATTCATTCCGCGGGACACATTCGGATCCTCGCCTTACGGAACTCCACTTTCGCGATATTCCACTTTTGCGATACTCCACTTCTGCGATACTCCACTTTTGCGACACTCGGCTTTCGCGATATTCCACTTTTGCGATACTCGGCTTTCGCGATATTCCACTTTTGATATACTCGGCTTTCGCGATATTCCACTTTAGCGATACTCGGCTTTCGCGATATTCCACTTTTGCAATACTCCACTTTCGCGATATTCCACTTTCGCGATACCCGGCTTTAGCGATATTCCACTTTTGCAATATTCCACTTTCGCGATATTCCACTTTCGCGATACCCGGCTTTAGCGATATTCCACTTTCGCGATACCCGGCTTTAGCGATATTCCACTTCCGCGATCTCTACTCAAACGTTTAATAACCAGACCGTAATCTTTCTTATCGCGTAACTGTGTCAGTCTATGTGTCTTAAGGTCCGTTTCTAAGTGTGTGTGTGTGTGTGTGTGTGTGTGTGTGTGTGTGTGTCGTCATTCCATTCTTATCTTCATTGTGTCGATAAGGATGACGAGGCGGTGATAGTACCTGTCTGGACGGGATGCTGCGCGGCGCGGGACAAGCTTCTTTATCTTACCTAACCCAAAGATCAAAGGTCATCCTCAAGTATTTCGTTGTCCAAGCACACACCTGTATGACAAGGCCTTCGTAGGAGTTGTGGGGCTTTCCAATGGTAGTTTTATGACCCTGGCGGTAGTTTGACCCTTCCTCTGTACCACGAACCTAAAGAGCACATATTTGACAAGGCTTTCGTGGGAGTTGTGGGGCTTTCCACTGGTAGTTTTATGACCCTGGCGGTAGTTTGACCCTTCCTCTGTACCACGAACCTAAAGAGCACATATTTGACAAGGCTTTCGTAGGAGTTGTGGGGCTTTCCAATAGTAGTCTTATGACCCTGGTGGTAGTTTAACCCTTCCTCTGTACCGTGAACCTATAAAAAGCACATATTTGGCAAGACTTTCATAGGAGTTTGTGGCATTTCCAGGGATAGTTTTATGACCCTGGTGGTAGTTTAACCCTTCCTCTGTACCGTGAACCTATAAAAAGCACATATTTGACAAGGCTTTCATAGGAGTTTGGGGCATTTCCAGAGGTAGTCTTATGACCCTGGTGGAAGTTTAACCCTTCCTCTGTACCATGAACCTGAAAAAACACTCATTAGAAAGCGATTACTCTCCTTAATGACCTTTGGAAAGAGTTAATATGAAAAGGAGGGAGCTGTCTAATTATGGAGTGCTTCGGTAAGGTTGGCAGCACTGCATATATAGCCATTCACCATTAAGGAGCGTCACGATGAGGATGAGTTTGGATTCTAATTAAGTCAGGGAGGGTCAGGGCGTGTTAGTCACCCCGCAGACCTTGAAGGGAGAGGATATTGCACCAGGGAGATATATTGTGAGTTCTTGGTAAAACTGCCCTGCCTGGAGCGTCTGATGGTAAGAAGGAGGGGGAGGAGGAGGAGGAGGAGAAGAGGAGGAATAAGAAAGAAAAGAACGAGAAGGAGAAGAAGAAGAAGAAGGAGGAGGAGGAAGCGTGGGAGGAGGAGGAGGAGGAGGAGGGAAGAGACTGAAGAAGGGAGGAAGAAAAGAAAACCATGAATAATATAAATAAGAATGAAGAGAAGCTAAAGAAGAAGAAGAAGAAGAAGAAGATTAAGGAGGAGGAGGAGGAGGAAGAAGAAAAAGTAGATCAAGGAAGAGAAGAACAAGAAGAACAAGAGGAGAAAAAGAAGAAGAAGAATTAAGAAGAAGAAGAAGATTAAGGAGGAGGAGGAGGAGGAGGAGGAAGAAGAAAAAGTAGATCAAGGAAGAGAAGAACAAGAGGAGAAAAAGAAGAAGAAGAAGAAGAATTAAGATTAAGAAGAAGGAGGTGAAGGAGGAGGATCTTCAATATATCTCACTTCGATAAAGAAATCAAAACAAGCACTTAAGAAAAAAACAAAAAAAATCGTCTCGGGTCTTCTCAATTATATCTTCTAATCATCCAGACAGATCATTTTTATACTCCACTTGTTGTTGTCCTTGTCTTTACTGTTGTTGTTGTTGATGTTGGTCTATTAATACTTTTTTTTTTTTTTTTTTTTTTACAGCAGAGACAGTTCAAGGGCACAAAAAAAAGTAAACATTAATAAAAAAAAGCCCGCTACTCACTGCTCCTAAAAAGAATCCAAGCATCTGCTTGGCCTGTCATCTCTCTCTCTCTTTTTTATGTTCGTGCCGTGATGCAAGCGCCGGGCAGGGTTGCGTCATACACACACACACACACACACACACACACACACACACTCGCTAATCAGTCGCTAATCAGTCACTTAATTTGAATTCCCTCCCGACGCGCCGTTCTTTGTTTCAACGCGCGCTCTCTTATCCCTAATCTCACGTGACTTCAGGTTATGCGCGGCTCGATCATGCCCCGCGAAGACTGCATGGCAGGCGCATATCTGGTCTCGTATGATTGTACGGCTGCGTGACTGGCCTCTGCGATTGTGTGATTGTTGTATTTCTTATCGTCCGTTAACCGCGAATCTAGAAACAGTTGTCGTATTATAGACCTCTCCGATTGTGCGATTGTTGCTGTCCCATCTACCGCGAATCTTGAAACAGTTGTCGCATGGTAAACCTCTGCGATTGTGCGATTGTTGCTGTCCAGTCAACCGTTTACCGCGAATCTTGAAACACTTGTCACATTATAAACCTCTCCGATTGTGCGATTGTTACTGTCCCATCTACCGCGAATCTTGAAACAGTTGTCGCATGATAAACCTCTGCGATTATGCGATTGTTGCTGTCCGGTCATCCGTTCACCGCGAATCTTGAAGCCATTGTCACATTATAGACGTCTGTGATTGTGTGAATGTACGTTGCTGTATCATCATTCATTTACCGCGAATCTTGAAGCATTTGTCGTATAATAGACCTCTCTGACTGTGCGATTGTTACTACCCAGCGAATCTTGGACTCATTGCCTCACCACACGCGCGATCTGATTATGCGATTTCTGCTTCTCTATCGTTCTTTTGCCCGGTACTCTAATAAATCTTGAAGCTGTCAGTACCGCCGTGGGATGACAAACAGAAGGAATTGCTTAATTAACTGTTATTATTTCGAGACTTGAGAAAGATGATGGTAGAAAGGAAGAAAGGAAGGAAGAAAGGAAGGTTGGAAGGGAAGGAAGATAGAAAGGAAGGAAGGAAGGAAGAAAGCAAGCAAGGAAGGTGGAAAGGAAGGAAGGTTGGAAGGAAAGGAAGATAGAAAGGAAGGAAGGAAGGAAGAAAGGAAGGTTGGAAGGGAAGGAAGATAGAAAGGAAGGAAGGAAGAAAGCAAGGAAGGTAGAAAGGAAGGAAGGAAGGAAGGAAGGGAAAAGAAAGAAGGGATATTTAGCTTATGAGAACTTTACAGGAAGAAAGAAAGAAAGAAAGAAAGAAAGAAAGAAATGGGAAAGAGAGAATAGGAATAGGATGAAGTGTGTGTGTGTGTGTGTGTGTGTGTGTGTGTGTGCCGCGGCCTGAGACAACACGTTCTGCCAAGGCGCATCGAGGCAGTTATTTATAGACAGGGGGGCCACGGGGAGAGAGAGAGAGAGGGAGAGAGTACTATGAATATATCCCCACGTTTGCATGTCTGTTAGTAAGTGCTGGTGTTATTGCATCATTCTACTACTACTACTACTACTACTACTACTACTACTACTACTACTACTACTACTACTACAACAACAACAAAACAAAAAAAACACGTACTAGCCCTCCCAAAACTTAACACACACACACACGGACACACTTTAACTAAAAAGTAACCAATCACCAATCAAATACGAGAGATTCTAGAAGTGGGAGGAGCCTAACCACGCCTCCACCAATCAGATCGTCCGTAGCGGGGGAGGGGGTGGAGCCTGCCCGCCTACCTATCCTAAACGCAATCCCAAACCATTTTCCCGCACCAATTATACTAACCTTGACCTCCTGACCTCTGACCTCTTAAGCTGCGGTGAAAAGTGATACGGGAAAGAAAAGTCGAGTCGCGGTTTTCTCAGTCGCGGGTTTTTTGCTGCAAGAAAACCGCAAACTTGTCCAGCCCAAGTTTCGCTCGACAATAAAACAAAAGAAAAACGTTGAGAGTTTGGTCTTAAAACATGTTCGTACTTGTATGGCTGCTGCATGCGCTGGAGGTGGTAGTAGTAGTAGTAGTAGTAGTAGTAGTAGTAGTAGTAGTAGTAGTAGTAGTAGTAGAAGCTAGAAAAAGAAAACAAAGAAGAAAAAGAAGAAGAATTAATATGAGACGAAGAAGAAAACAAAGAAGAAAAAGAAGAAGAATGAGACGAAGAAGAAGAACAAGATGGAAAGGAAGAAGATAAAGAAAGAAACGCAAAAAGAAGAACAAGAACAAAAACAAAAGGAAGAAGAGGAGAATAGAGAAGAAGAAGAAGAGTGAAATCATCATCATCATCAGTCGAAATAGAGAAAATAAAGGTCATTTCTGTGATACTGATTTATATAAGGTCACCGCGGCTAAGGGGCTGAAGAGGAGGAGGAGATGATGGAGGAGGAGGAGGACTAAGAGACACTAACAAGAGAAAGACCATAATCTCTCTCTTTCTCTCTCTCTCTCCCCCAAACTGCCCATTAGATCTTTCCCTTGTGAGCTGAGAGAGAGAGAGAGAGAGAGAGAGAGAGAGAGAGAGAGAGAGAGAGTCATAATACAGCTTTTAGGAAATCAACTTTTCCTTAAATAACTTCAATTGTTGTTTTCATGTTAAAGAGAGAGAAAGAAAAAGGATTAAAGAGGAAGTGAGAGAGAGAGAGAGAGAGAGAGAGAGAGAGAGAGAGAGAGAGAGAGAATGCTGATTGTGTGTGTGTGTGTGCATATATGTGTGTGTGTGTGTGTGTCATTCATGCCATTTGGATGAATCAGCCAGGTGACACACGCACGCACACACAACTATGTAAATACGCACACACACACACACAACTAGGTAAATACACACACACACACACACAGATGAGGGAAGTGATGCTGGCTGACTCTTGCATTAGAAAGTTGGACAGCACAGGGACAAGAATAGGAAATAAATACACAATGAAATACCTCAATATAGTGTAATTTATTTTTATTTAAGAACAATTTACACCGAGGACATTGCCGTGATTATTTACAAAACCATAAGATAAAATAAATAAAATAAAGTTCCGAGTCGCTTAAAATGTCACCAGGAAACAGCTAGTGTGCTCTCTTTGATAGCTTAGACATGTTAAGTAATACAGTTTCTTTTATTTACAGGTTCAGTCAATGGGGGCATGCGCTGGGGGTGCGTCGCTTCGCCCACTCTATGATGCCAAGCCCGGGGTCCCTCCATGCAGGTCGAATCCTATCCTGAGTACCTCCCGGCGAGACTTACAGCATCACCAAAGATAAGGATGATAGCTACTGTGTGTGTGTGTGTGTGTGTGTGTGTGTGTGTGTGTGTGTGTGTGTGTGTGTTTTCTCTTGTTCATCTCCCTCTCTTCCTCTCCTTCTCTCTCCCTCTCTCTTTCCTTTCTTCTAAACTTAGTGTGTGTGTGTGTGTGTGTGTGTGTGTGTGTTGTTCATCTCCCTCTCTTCCTCTCCTTCCCTTTCTTCTAAACTTAGTGTGTGTGTGTGTGTGTGTGTGTGTGTGTGTGTGTGTGTCAAGAAGTCATTTTCCATACAGCAGTTTTCAATTTCCAAACATTCATATATCCATTTTAGTTCCATTGGTGTATAATTTAAACAGAACATGATTTTTTCTCACTAAGCGTACAAAAAATTTCATACATGTCATTTTTTTAAGTTCCATCGACATAATTTAAACAGAACAATATTTTTTCTCTTGAAGTATAGATTTTATCCCAAGCTGTACATCGATATATAGGAATCAATTTGACCTCTCTCTCTCTCTCTCCTCCTCCTCCTCCTCCCTCTTTCTCTCCTACATTCATTTTTCTCTTTGTCCAGTTCCTCCTCCTTCTCTCCTCCTTTCATTCTTCTTCTAAGCTAGTTATTCCCTTCTCTCCCTCTCCTTCCCTTCTTCTCATATATAAGTTCTTTCTCCTCCTCTACATTTCCTTCTTTCATTTTTCTCTTTGGCCAGTTCATCCTCCTCCTCCTCTACCTCTCCTTCTTTCTCTCCTCCTCCAATCATTCTTCTAAGCTAGTTATTCCCTTCTCTCCCTCTCCTTCCCTTCTTCTCAGCTAAATCCATCCTCCTCCTCTGCCTCTCCTTTCATCCTTCTTTTCAGCTAAGTTCATTTCCTCCTCTACCTCTCCTTCTCCTTTCATTCTTTTTCTAAACTAGTTCTTCCCTTCTCTCCCTCTCCTTCCGTTCTTCTCAGCTAACTCCATCTTCCTCTCTCCCTCATTATTTTTTATTATCTAGTGTTTTTGCTGTTCAGAATTCTTTCATCAACAAATACTAACACTAATAATCTCGCCCGACCCTTTTCCCTCCTTCTAAAGTGCCGTGGAAACCCAAACTACAAGGTCAATTCCGTTTTTTAATTGTGGATTCAATATTCATAAAGATTTCGATTATAAACAAAAAATAAAATCAACAATAATCCGTTCTTTTCCATCCCATACATGCATCACCGGAACGACATCCCTGACCCCTCAAGACGACCCCACGACCCCTAGTGCTGATTGATGACCTTGCTGATGCGCTGGTGGGTGTAGGGGTCGAAGGGCGTGCACCCACGGATGGTAGTCTCGAGAGGGTTGAGGTAGACGTCCGCCGCGAGCTCCTGCACCGGGATCTCCTTGTCGGTCTTGGCCACCTTCACAGACTCATCCACTTCCTTCCTCACCTCTGTGTCGATTTTCTGTGGAGGGAGAGAGAGGTAAGTGAGGTCAGGGAGGGAGAGGAGGGAGGATTGTGTAGAGAAGGAAGGGAGGGAAGGGGAGGGAGAGGATTGTGTAGAGAAGGAAGGGGAGGGAGAGGAGGGAGGATTGTGTAGAAAAGGAAGGGAGGGAGAGGAGGGAGGATTGTGTAGAGAAGGAAGGGGAGGCAGAGGATTGTGTAGAGAAGGAAGGGAGGGAAGGGAAGGGAGAGGAGGGAGGATTGTGTAGAGAAGGAAGGGAGGGAAGGGAAGGGAGAGGAGGGAGGATTGTGTAGAGAAGGAAGGGAGGGAGAGGAGGATTGCATAGAGAAGGAAGGGAGGGAGAGGAGGGAGGATTGTGTAGAGAAGGAAGGGAGGGAAGGGAAGGGAGAGGATTGTGTAGAGAAGGAAGGGGAGGGAGAGGAGGGAGGATTGTGTAGAGAAGGAAGGGAGGGAAGGGAGGATTGTGTAGAGAAGGGAGGGAAGGAGAGAAAACAGGAAGAGAATGTTGATTTTCTGTAGGGAGAGAGACAGGAAAAGTGTGTGGAGAGAGGGAGGGAAGGGGATGAGAGAGATGGGGGGGGGGTCCTTTATGTGTCTGTGGGGGTTGTATACATACTGTGGGGGTGACATCCTGTGGGGTCCTGTGAGGAGAGAGAGAGAGAGAGAGAGAGAGAGAGAGAGAGAGAGCATGCATAACAACTCGCTGTCTCTCTTTTTCTACTCTCTGTCTATCTCACCACATAACACACACACACACACACACACACACACACACACATAAGGACAAATTTAAGGAAAAGTTTGACAAATACAGATACGGAGACGGGTAAATATACACACACACACACACACACACACACACACACCTTCAGCTCCTCAGCCGTCACAAGATCCGCTCCGACAATCCTCTCCTTGAACAGCATAATCGGGTCCCTGGTCTGCCGCACTTCCTGAATCTCGTCTCTGGTCCTGTAGGAAGTCCCCGGGTCCGACATGGAGTGGCCGTGGTACCTGTAAGTGGCCACCTCCAGCACCAATGGCCCCCTGCCCTGCCCCGATGGCCCCCCGGTGGTGCAGTACTCGACGCAGTAGCGGAGTGCCTCGCGGACGCTGAGAATGTCCATCCCGTCGATCTGTGTGTTAGGAGATTGTTAATAAATATCGTTAGTAGAGAGCAGTGAGTAGCGGGCTTTTTTTTTTTTCCCCTGCACTCTTTGTGTTGCCCTAGGGCGATCTCCTTTGCTGTAAATAAAATAAATAAATAAAAAGTTTGTTAGGGTACACAGTAATTCGTCAAGCTATGGGTTGAGAGGTTGCTAAATTGCTAATATAAGGGTTGCATTTTGAGGTTGTTAGTGAGGATGAGAATGGTACACAGCAATCACATCACTCTCACACACTTCCCATGTCCACTACACAACTGTACACACACACACACACACACACAATTCTCTCTCTCTCTCTCTCACACACAACCCCCAACAAACCCCACCACTAATCTTACACACACACACACACACACACACACACACACACACACGGCCCTCACCCATATTCCCGGGACGTAATCTCCACGCGTGTAGTAGTCCACAGAGGCCGAGGCGCGGTCGACACTGGTGCCCATGCCATAGCCGTTGTTCTCGCAGATGAAGACGCTCGGCAGGTTCATGAGCTTGGCCATGTTGTAGGCCTCGAACAGCTGACCCTGCGGAGATGGTGGTGGTTAGAGGTGGCGGAGAGAGAGGGAGAAGGATGGGAATGAAAGGGAGGGAGGAGGAGGAGGGTAAGGAGTGACTGAGAGGGATAGAAGGAGGGAAGGATGGTTTTGAAGGATGGGGAGTGAGAATGAGAGGGATAGGATGAGGAAAAGATGGTAGGGAAGGAAGGAAAGATTGGGGAGTGAGAATGAGAGGGATAGGATCATAGGAGGAAGGAAGGATGGTTTGGAAGGATAGGGAATGAGAGGAATAGGAGGAAGGGATGGTTAGGAAGGATAGGGAGTGAAAATGAGTGATAGGATAGAAAGGGTGCGAGAAAAGGATACGGAAGGAGAGAGGAGGGAAAGGAGACAGTTTGAGAGGGAGAGAGGGAGTATATGGGAGAGGAAGGAGTTGTGGGCATTTCCAGGAGTAGTTTCATGACCCTGGTGGTAGTTTGACCCTTCCTCTGTACCATGAACCTGAAGAAACACTCACTAGAACCCGACTGACCCACTCTTTGACCTTTAGAAATGGGTGATGTGGGAAGCGTGTGTTTTATAATGCCGACCAGAGAGTTGTGAGAGAGAAGAAGAATGGGAAGAGATAGACAGTAGGAAAAATAACCATAAATAACAACAAAACAATTCCTTCCTTCCCTAAAACAGTTCCACACCACCTCACAGGAAAGGAAAACGCAGAGAATGAAGGTAAGGCGTCGCTTAAAAAGGGCCGTTTGTCAATTAAAAACCTTGTTCGTAACTGTATATACACGTATGGGGCGAACGTAATGAAGTGTTTAAGAGGGAAAGACGGAGTGTACGAGAGGAGAAGAAAGAAGAATGGGAAGAGACAGACAGTAAGAAAAATCACAATAAATAATACTAAAAAAATTCCAATAAATAATACTAAAAAAATTCCTTCCAGTTCAACGTCACCTCACGCCATCGCCATAATCACTCACCTGGTTGGCCGCGCCGTCGCCATACAGGGACACATTAATGCCACTGTTCCCGAGATACTTGTTCGCCAGTGCCACGCCGGCCCCGACAGGCACCTGGGCGCCCACGATGCCGTTTCCGCCGTAGAAGTTCTTGGTGTACATGTGCATGGAGCCGCCCTTGCCCCGTGCCATGCCCTGTGAACGCCCCGTCAACTCCGCCATCACGCCTGTCGGAAATACGATTCATTACTCTTTTCTTGATAGTAACTCTTATAAATAACATTCCCCATATTTTTTTCTGTTTGTCTATTATTTATTTATCAAGTGTAATCTTCTTTTCATCATCATCATCATCACTGTCATCATCGTCATGTATTCTTAGTCTAGTTCTTCTTATTGTTATTAGTTATTATTATTATTATTGCCTCGGCCGAAACCTTAGCAAAATTGATGTCTCTTTTCGCCACTCTGTTCTTTCGTCTGTCGTGGGAGCGGTGAGGAGCGGACTTTTTTTTTCTACGCTCTTTTTGTTGCCCTTGAGCCGTCTTTGTCGTAAATAAATAAATAAATAAATAAATAAATAAATAAAAAATGACGTAGTTATGGGTGTAAGTTGGATAAGGTCAAGTTCTTCAGGAAGGAAATATACAAGAACTGGCAGGCTTTTCTTTCTTTTTTTTCTTTTTTTTTTTGTACCTGTTAAGAATAAGTGACTTGAGATTATTAATAAAACTCATGTATTTTAACTGAAGTGTCTCTGCCTTGCCCTCCTTACTTAACTATACGACACACACACACACACACACACACACACACACACACACACCATCCCACTACACTATACAAGACTAAGCTCTGATAAGGTAATGCTTGAGTAAGTTAAGTCCATGTTAAAGCTTGTGCTAACAGATTATACATGACAGGCAGGCTATACTAAAGAATATATCAGTCACTTTCGGGTCTCACAACAAGTATGGTGGATGAAGAGGATTAAGAGATGGATGTTGTGGTCTAAATTTAACTATGTGTAAAAAGTCAAAATATCAATAACTGATCAAAATAAATAAACATACATCTAACACACCCACACACACCCATACCCACACCCTCTACATTACACCCAGTAGACTAACACTACATACTACTTCTACTAATACACTGAACACACTACATCACACCCACAAGACCCCATTCCCGCACTCACTCGTCACGGTACAGCCCATGACGTACGCCCATCCATGGTCTCGGTAGGCTGTAATCACGGAGTCTTGGGGCCTCAGAGCTGCTTTGATGCCCACACAGATGGCCTCCTGCCCGCTGTAGAGGTGGCAGAACCCGCGGATGGCCTGTCAAAAGGGTCACATTGGGGTCAGAGGTCGTGCTGGTTAGGTTGTTGATAGGGTCATGTTTGATTGTGTGAGAAAGGGAGAAGGGAGAGATTGAAGAATGAGAGAGAGGGAAGAAAAGGAGGAGGAGAAGGAGAAGAAAGACAAGGGAGGAAAGGAGTGATTGAAGAATGAGAGAGGGAAAGGAAAGGAGGGAGGGAGAGATGGAGAGAGAAAGTGAGGAAAAAACGGAGAGAGAGGGAGAATCAGGGAGGAAAGGAGACAAGGATGAGAGAAGGAAAGAGGAGTATTTGAAGAATAAGAGAGGTAAGGAGGGAGAGCGGGAGAGAGAAAGTGAAGAGAAAACAGAGGGAGAGGGAGAATCAGGGAGGGAAGGATAGAGAAGGGAGAGAGGAAGGAAAGGAAACACCACATAAGGGAGAGTGGAGGAGAGGAAACACCACATAAGGGAGAGTGGAGGAAAAGGAAACATCACATTAGGGAGAGTGGAGGGAAAGGAAACACCACATTAGGGAGAGTATAGGAGAGGAAACACCACATAAGGGAGAGTGGAGGAGAGGAAACACCAGATAAGGGAGAGTGGAGGGAAAGAAGGAAGTACAGGAAAAAGAGGAAGAAGAGGAAGAAAAGAATCGTAGAAAACAAACATAGAAAAATCAATATACACACACACACACACACACACACACACCCTAACACCCACCTTCTCCTTATACAAATTACTGGCGGCAGACTCGAGGCGCCGGATTATCTGCATCTGCCGGTAATAGAGGAGCGCCTCATCGCGGGTGACGGTGGTGGTTGAGGCCGGCGGCTCATCCAGGCGGTGCAGCTTGTAGGGGCGGGTGTCGAAGGATGCCTCGGTGGTCGTGCTGCTTCCCCCGGCCCCCCGCACGGCTGTCATGAAGGGTGCCAGGGCTCGCTGTCGGGTGAGTGCCGGGTGAATGTTGGATTTATTTATTTATTTATTTATTTTTTTACTTTATTTGTGTGTTGGGTGGTAGTGGATGAAGGGGATTAAGAGATGCAGGGAGAGATGGATGTTGTAATTGGGTGGATGAAGTGGATTAGGAGATGGAGGGAGAGATGGATGTTGTAATTGGGTGGATGAAGTGGATTAAGAGATGGATGTTGTAATTGGTTTGTGGTGGATGAAGTGGATTAGGAGATGGAGGGAGAGATGGATGTTGTAATTGGGTGGATGAAGTGGATTAAGAGATGGATGTTGTAACTGGTTTGTGGTGGATGAAGTGGATTAAGAAATGGATGTTGAAATGGATGTTGTGGTCTAAAAACTATATACCTTATATAAAAACTTAAAATATCAATGATGGATCAAAATAAATTAAAATCCATCAAACAATCACATCTTAAGCTAAAAAAAATATAATTGTAGACTCAAAATTTCCACAATGGTGCCAAAAATAACATCTAACATCGTAAGCTAAAAATATATGTGCAAATAAAGTCAGAATTTCGATAATGGTGCCAAAAATAACCACTACTAACATCGTAAGCTAAAAATATATGTGCAAATAAGTCATAATCTCCATAATGGCGCAAATAAACAACAAACACTCATATCGCAAGCTGGAAAATATAAGAGTGTGAATATGTATAGATACCACGATAGAGTGCATCAGTACCGAGTCCCCCTTTCAAGGCATCAGCGTGCAGGAGGGAAAATAAAAATACGTACTCTGAAAAATAAAGTAGTTGATGAGGTTGAGGATACAGAGACGACCTTATGGATAGAGAGGAGGGAGGACTGTGAGGCCATGAGGATAAATTAGAGAGGGACGGGTTAAGGAAAGAAGATAGGAGAGAAATGACAAAATAGGAAAGGAAGAGGAAGATGGAACAAAATACAGAGGAGAGAGAAGAGAGGAGATGAAGGAAGGAGAATGGATGACAGCAACAAGACTAAGGAAGAAGAGGGGAAGGGAAGAAAGGAATGGAAGGAGAAGAGGAATGAAGAAAGATTAGGAGCAAAGAGAAGAAGGCAAAGGAAGTATGGATGAGACATAAAATGAAAATGAGAGGAAAGGGAAGAGAGAAAATAGGAAGAGAGAGAGAGAGAGAGAGAGAGAAAAAAGAAGAAAAAACGAGACAAACAAAAATCTATACAACCGGGCATTAGAAAAAGCTGATAGACAGACAGACACAGACACCATATCACCACTAATAAAAACAGCCACAAGAGGTGAAAAAAAGGGGCGAGAGAACAGGAAACGGCAAAAGGTAACAAGGAGGAAAGAAACAGAAAAAAAAACTGACCAAATCAACAAGACAGACCAGTGGTTCTTAAACTAGGGGAGGGGAGGGGAAGGGAGGGGGGGATGGGGGGACGAACCTTGGAGGAGAAGTTAGAATTTCTGCCGTTGAAATATTTATTATCTTAATGGCCTGGGCTGATGTTGAGAAGTTTATGAAAAAATGGAAAATTATTGCCTTAATTAGGTTTTTTTATAGTCTACAAAGGGTTATCTATTATTTAATACATATGGGAAGGAATTTTCTCTATGATTATAAAAGCAATGGAGAGGTGGAGGGAAGAGCTATTTTCAAGGGTGCATGATTGTAAAAAGTTTGAGAACCACCGAGACACAGACACAAGGACACAAGCTGCCACATATACCATGGAGAGCTCCCAGAAGTCAGTCCACATGAGAGCGGCCGTCCCGTGACCCCACAGCTGCGGCGCGACACGGAGCAAGGGAGAGACCAGGGTGTTAGTCCCCCACGTAATGGTTTGGGAAATATTCACGAAAGTGTAGCCCCTAATAATTTCAAGATGTTGGCTGCTTACTTCTGGACAAAATATGCTGCTGCTTATCATGGAGAAAGTATTTTTATCCAGAAATCAATAAATGACTGACTTTTCAATGGCTTTTGTGGACCCACCGCTGCAGCTGCAAAATAGCTCGCAGAGGTTCAACTTGGACACCCGTGGGAAATGAAGGGTTTTGGGAGGGGGAGCGTATTTAAACTACTCCAACCGAGCTTTACATAACCTCCTAACCCCCCCATGTACATGCGACTTTATTTCTGCAAGGAGGTATTTCTCTTAACACCGGCTGGACCGCCGCCGTCAGAGGCGGCTACACTTTCCTGAATATTATCCAGTGGTTGACCCCATAATGGCTTCGCCCCCCATAACCCCCTAACGGAGGGGCTTTGACCCCATGACCCCCCTATTGGAAGGGCTGTGCCCCCTCGACCCCTTCTATTTTCCGGAAGTCATCTGTTACTGCACAGCGTTCAGGGACCCAAAAAGCTTCATGTTGTAAGCATTAACTTCGCCGGGGGTGGCAACACTCCAATATTGTCCAGAACCACCACAATTCTGTGCCTGGGTCTGGACAATACTGCGGCGGGAAGCAGCAGGAGCACAACGCGCCGCACGCCTGGTTAGTACAGGCGCCAAGGCTCGCCAGACACGGCTGTTGGACATCGTAAAGATAGTCGGGTTCCCAAGGTGGCCGTGTCGTCTGCTCCCCGGCCTCCCACCTGCTCCATATCTACCTGTTTTAAGGCCGCCCCGTACCTTGCCCCGCGTGCCCCGTGCCCCGGCGCCCCCTCACCTGGCCTGCCCCGCCCCGCCGCCGCAGCACGGAGGAGATAATATTGTTCAGCATGATGGACGCCCTCCCTCTCGGCCGGCGCTTGATCTTGATGTCACAGCCCCTCTTGCTCTTGCTCTTGCTGTACTGTCTTGGGCTTTTTCATTGGGTCAGTTCTCCCTAATACTTTCTCCAGGGACTTTTTGAACATAAATATACATAAAATAAATATATACTAAGCAATTAAACGTATATAATGG
Organism: Eriocheir sinensis; assembly: GCF_024679095.1. Lineage (NCBI taxonomy): Eukaryota > Metazoa > Arthropoda > Malacostraca > Decapoda > Varunidae > Eriocheir > Eriocheir sinensis. Next base: position 917,907 of record NC_066565.1, read on the forward strand.
TGTTTTTTATACATTATCAGCCTAGAAATAAGGAAATTGTCATCCTTTCCAATGGTTCAAGATCCCTGATACTTTTTCCCGGGTCTTTCCAATACAAAAATACATAAAACAAACATAAAATAAGCAATTAAACGTATATAATGGGTGTTTTTATATAATATTAGCTTAGAAAAGAAGGAAATAGTCATCGTTAACTATCAATCAATCAATCAAATGATTTAAGCTCCCTAATACTTTCTCCTGGACCCCTTAAACACAAATATACATAAAATAAATATATATGTCACCCAATTAAATATACATAATGGTGTTTTTATACAATATTAACTTAAAAAATCCATTATCGTGTTACGTAACGGAGAGGTTGGCAGCCCTGGGCCGTGTGTTTACCTCCTCCAGCTGACCGCCACAACATCTCCTATTTCTTCCTGTATCTCCGCCATGTCTTACTTCACACAGGTATTATAACACTCAGAGACACGGTGACACCCTTAAAATACTATAATAATGAGGAAATACGGTATACGAGGCTGCAGAGATAAGATAATGGCGATAAATGAAGGGCTGGACGGTGGTTTTCAGGGGTAACTTAAGGATTTCTGTGTTGAGGCCTTTCAGCCGGCTTTATGATTTACTATATATTTAAGGCCTAATAAGTGCTTCTATAACGTCTAAATCTCTCCTGCAATGTTATTTTCATCTGTTTTTATTACCTGATGTATATTTGTAGGCCTACTGAATGAATCTACACTTTAAACCACTTCTGTTCCATTATTTCTACTTTTCAATATATTTTTTTTAGGCCTATACAGTATGTCTACATCATTTAAAAATCTACTGTCCCATTATTCCTATCTTCCTTAACAATTTATATATTTCTTAGGCCTATACAATATATCTACATCATTTAAACCACTGCTGTTTGGTTATTTCAATCTTCCTTTACGATTCAATATATTTCTTAGGCCTATACAGTATGCCTACATCATTTAAACCACTGCTGTTGTTATTTCAATCTTCCTCTACAATTTTATATATTTCTTAGGCCTATACAGTATGCCTACATCATTAAACCTCTGCTGTCATGTTATTTCAGTCTTCTACAATTCAATATATTTTTTTTTAGGCCTATACAGTATATCTACACCATATAAACCTGGACTGTGCCATTAATTCTAGCTTGTTTCCACTTTTCATAAACTTACCAGGTTCGTACAAAGAAATAAATTGATGTTTGTGTGTTAGGTTAGGTTTGATTCAGTCCTTAACCCCTTGACTGTGGATTTCCTACCAGAAGACCTTCAGGAATGGAGCAAAAAGTGGCTGCTACAATTCAGTGGAGAAAATGTAAAGTCCTGCATCTTGGGAGGGGATATCCAGCACACCAATACCACATGGGAAACACTCCACTATCCACCACAGAGGCAGAGAAAGACCTGGGAGTGTATGTTACCAGGCTACCAGTGAAGGGATATCCAGCACACCAATACCACATGGGAAACACTCCACTATCCACCACAGAGGCAGAGAAAGACCTGGGAGTGTATGTTACCAGGCTACCAGTGAAGGGATATCCAGCACACCAATACCACATGGGAAACACTCCACTATCCACCACAGAGGCAGAGAAAGACCTGGGAGTGTATGTTACCAGGCTACCAGTGAAGGGATATCCAGCACACCAATACCACATGGGAAACACTCCACTATCCACCACAGAGGCAGAGAAAGACCTGGGAGTGTATGTTACCAGGCTACCAGTGAAGGGATATCCAGCACACCAATACCACATGGGAAACACTCCACTATCCACCACAGAGGCAGAGAAAGACCTGGGAGTGTATGTTACCAGGCTACCAGTGAAGGGATATCCAGCACACCAATACCACATGGGAAACACTCCACTATCCACCACAGAGGCAGAGAAAGACCTGGGAGTGTATGTTACCAGGCTACCAGTGAAGGGATATCCAGCACACCAATACCACATGGGAAACACTCCACTATCCACCACAGAGGCAGAGAAAGACCTGGGAGTGTATGTTACCAGGCTACCAGTGAAGGCAAAATCCGTGACAATCGCAGCAGACGGGTTAAAAATACGAGCTATAGACTTCTAAGTAAAGCTATATAATTTTCCTGTTAAGATATTTATAGCCAACACTTTTCCGCAGATGGTGAGCCGAGCAGCTGTGTTGGCGCCCCAGCTGTGGAGTGTGTCGCCCCGCCTGTCCCACCTTCCCCTGGCCCCGGCACTGCTCTGGGGGAAGGGGCAACACCGGGGCATGGCGGGGCACAGCAAGTGGGCTAACATCCGCCACACCAAGGCTCTGAAGGACGACCAGAAGCAGAAAACCACAACGAAGATTATTCAAATGATCAAAATAGCCATCAAGGGTGAGGGACAAGGCTTGGATGGTCTCTCTCTCTCTCTCTCTCACATTATCTCATTATCTCCATGTTCTTCCCTTACCAGAGGGCGGCAGCACGGACCCTAAGCTGAACTCCAGGCTGTCAAACGTCATAGATTTAGCCCGCACGCAGAGCATCCCCCTCACCAGCATCAACAACATCATCAAGACGGCGCAGGTACCTTAGGGGGGGCGGGAAACGGAGTGGGTGTGATACTATACTTTCTTGCCTGAACGATTGAAAAGGAATGATAATAATAATAAAAATCGACACGTTCTCCGCTCTTTCCCCGCCCAGAAATCCCGAAAAAATGATAATAATAATAAAAATAGACTAATTCTCCGCTCTTTCCCCGCCCAGAAATCCCGAAAAAAATGATAATAATAATAAAAACTGACTAATTCTCCGCTCTTTCCCCGCCCAGAAATCCCAGGACAACGCCAAATCGATGTTGGTGGAGTACCGAGCGCCGGGCGGAGTGCTGATGCTGGTTGAGGTGCTGACGGACAACCTCATAAAAACCAAATCCAGCCTACAGAGCATTATCAAGAAGACTATGTGAGTGGCGGCATGTGGCAACCGTGTGTCAGTTTCGGGTGGACTGGAGGCTTAAAATAATAATGCCGAGTAATAATAATAATAATAATAATAGTAATAAAAATAAGTGTATGTCATCTATAAATTTCTAAACTAACATATCACAGTATCACAAGCTCTCCCTTCCTCGGCCATTCCTTTCTCCCATATCACAAGCTCTCCCTTCCTCGGCCATTCCCTTCACCAGTATCACAAGCTCTCCCTTCCTCAGTCATTCCTTTCTCCCATATCACAAGCTCTCCCTTCCTCGGCCATTCCCTTCACCCATATCACAAGCTCTCCCTTCCTCGGCCATTCCCTTCACCCATATCACAAGCTCTCCCTTCCTCGGCCATTCCCTTCACCCATATCACAAGCTCTCCCTTCCTCGGCCATTCCATTCACCCATATCACAAGCTCTCCCTTCCTCGGCCATTCCCTTCACCCATATCACAAGCTCTCCCTTCCTTGGCCATTCTCTTCACCCATATCACAAGCTCTCCCTTCCTCGCCATTCCTTCACCCATATCATAAGCTCTCCCTTCCAAGGCCATTCATTTCGCCCATATCACAAGCTCTCCTTCCTCCTCGGCCATTCCTTCACCCATATCACAAGCTCTCCCTTCCTTGGCCATTCCCTTCACCCATATCACAAGCTCTCCCTTCCTCGGCCATTCCCTTCACCCATATCACAAGCTCTCCCTTCCTCAGCCATTCCCTTCACCCCTATCACAAGCTCTCCTTCCTGGCCATTCCTTCACCCATATCACAAGCTCTCCTTCCTCGGCCATTCCTTCACCCATATCACAAGCTCTCCCTTCCTCAGCCATTCCCTTCACCCATATCACAAGCTCTCCCTTCCTCGGCCATTCCCTTCACCCATATCACAAGCTCTCCCTTCCTCAGTCATTCCTTTCTCCCATATCACAAGCTCTCCCTTCCTCGGCCATTCCCTTCACCCATATCACAAGCTCTCCCTTCCTCGGCCATATCCTTCACCCATAATCACAAGCTCTCCCTTCCTCGGCCATTCCCTTCACCCATATCACAAGCTCTCCCTTCCTCAGCCATTCTCGATACAAATAAACAAATAAAATCATAAATGCATGGATATATGAATTAAATATCACAATCTCCTCTCCACCAGGTTACAAGAGGCGAAGGGTACTGTCCAGCATGTGTTTGAGGAGAAGGGGGTGGTGGTGGCGGCCGCAGGGAAGGGAGCGAAGGTGCCGACCCTAGAGGAAGCGCTCGACTTGGCCATTGAGGTCGGGGCCGAGGAGGTGGAGGAGGAGGAGGAGGGGACGGGACGGTTTGTGGTGAGTAGAGGAAGAGGAGGAGGAGGAGGTAAAGAGAGAGAGAGAGAGAGAGAAAGGAGATTAATTAAAAGATATATTTGATTAGGGAGTTGAAAGAAAGAAACATTAACACATACATATTACCTGCACACACACACACACACACACACACACACACACACAGAGAAAGATGATGACTAACTCACTCTATGAATAACACAGCTGTACCCCTAAGACCTGCTCCCCTCTCTTCCCTTCACTTACAATAATTTCTCATTTTCTGGCATTTCAACTTCTTTAATCTTGCAATATGCGTCTAACTAACTGACTATCAATACCAGTCGGCCCAGCTCACCCAATCCTCGTCGTTCCAGTTCACAAGCTCGCCCGACGCTTTCTTCGACGTCAAGAAGGGCGTCGAGGGGAGGGGCTACACAGTAAGTTATGCCAATGTGGATTTTATTCCGAACGTGACGGTCACCATGACGGACGAGGAAGTGCGGAAGCTGGATGTCATTATAGAGAAACTTGAGGCTGTTGACGAGGTTATGAGGGTACATGTGAACCTATAGTGTGTGTGTGTGTGTGTGTGTGTGTGTGTGTGTGTGTGTGTGTACATAGTCTCAAAAGCTAACACTCCCCCTTTGCACTTGGTAAGATCGTTAACTCTGTGATGATGTGAGAGAGAAATAAACGGAATATATGAGTTGATTGTTTTTCTTTTATTACTGAGGAGGAGGAGGAGGAGGAGGAGGGTACAGAGAGGAAGGAAGAAGATAAAGAGGAGGAGGAAGAAGAAAATAAAGAAGAGGAGGAGGAGGAGGAAGAGGAAGAAGGTAAAGAGGAGCAGGAAGAAGAAAATAAAGAGGAGGAGGAGGAGGAAGTAGAAAGGATAGAGGAGGAGGAGGAGGAGGAGGAGGAGGAAGGAAGTAAAAAGATGAGGAAGAAGAAAGGAAAGAGGAGGAGGAGAAAGGAGGTTAAAAGAATGAGGAAGAAGAGGAAGAGGAGGAGGAAGAAGAAAGGAAGAAGGAGGAGGAGGAGGAAGAGAAAACCCACTCAACTTGGCAACACTAACACAAGCCCTTCAAAACACACACTTCTATACGCAACACAAAAATGGCTCCTATAATTACTTACCTGGAAAATCAACACACAGGTAACAGGTGCGAGAGTTAATTAAGGTGAGGTGCCACTGGACAGGTGTGTGAGGGGGGGGGGGGGGACGGAGGTGTGTGTGTGTGTGCGTGTGATTGGGCTCGGAAACTGATCCTTCGAATTTTAGGGGTAACTTTATTTGTTTATTTTTTATTTATTTTTTTATTTAAGGAAAAACATACATGATTGATTTTCGACTTAGCTTACTTTATGAGCCTTTTTTTTGTCCTCTCTACTTGCTTAACTTAACTTGCTATATTGTCTTTATTTTCTTGTTTTTTTTTCTAATTCTATTTTCTTGATTCAATTCTGGGATGTCTAAATTACTTCTTCCTCGACGTAAATCTCATTCCGTCTCGATTCCCTCTTTTAAATGTCAATTCTTGTCTGCGATCAACTCTCCCGTCATACTTCCAAGTCGCTCAATTCATCGATTCTCCTAGGATTGAGCGATTCTTGGGAGAGTGGATCAATTTTTTTTCAATTCTTGTATGCAATCAACTCTTCCGTCACACTCCCAAGTCACTCAATTCGTCGATTCTCCTACGATTGCGTGATTCTTGGGAGAGCGGATCAGTTTTTTTTCAATTCTCGTTTGCGATCAACTCTTCCGTCACACTCCCAAGTCGCTCAATTTGTCGATTCTCCTACGATTGAGTGATTCTTGGGAGAGCGGATTAATTTTTTTTTGATTCTTGTATGCAATCAACTCTTCCGTCACACTTCCACTCAGCCAAGTCAACGTTTTCTCAATTCTCATCTGCGATCAACTCTTCCGTCACACTCCCAAGTCGCTCAGTCCGTCGGATTTCCCATGAGTGAGTGATTTTTCAGCGGACAGATCAATGTTTCTCTTGCTTTCTTTACTTATTCTACCTTATTCAACTGCTTAAACGTCTCTTCTCGTCTGCAATCAACTCTTCCGTCACACTCCCAAGTCGCTCAGTCCGTTCGCTTTTCCCATGAGTAAGTGAGTTTTCGGAGAGCGGATCAATGTTTCCTCACTTATACAACTGCGTAAACGTCACTTCTTGTCCGCAATCAACTCTTCCGTCACACTCCCAAGTCGCTCAGTCCATCGGTCTTCCCATGAGTAAGTGAGTTTTCGGAGAGCGGATCAATGTCTCCTCACTTATTCAACTGCGTAAACGTCACTTCTTGTCCACAATCAACTCTTCCGCCACACTCCCAAGTCGCTCATGCCATCGGTCTTCCCATGAGTAAGTGATTCTTCGGAGAGCAGGTCGGTGGTTGCATGAGGGCCAGGGAAGTCATGTATCCCACCTCCCGCACCGCTGCCAGCCTATCCCCGTCCACCAACCGCATACACCGTTGTCCCTGCTCAGTTTTAGGATTGTCCTGTCCGTGCGTCTGGTCGGCGGCATGGCCCAGGGTGAGGTACTGGTCTAGGGTGAGAGGGAGGCTTCGGAACGACTTGCTACACGGGTATGACACAATATGGTTCGGCCGTATGCTTCCGTAGCAGCACGGGGCTACCACGAAGGCCGCGCGCTGGGCCACACACTTCCCCAGCACGAGGTCGGTCGCAGCCCCACACGCATGGAGACTCACACCGACGTCGAACGTGCCGCGGAAATAGTCGAGGTTCGTCTGCATGAAACACACATTATTAAGCCGAAGGGACCGCACTCGCTCTCTCGCCCTCTCCAGCGACGGCACCTTGTTCTCGACCAGCACCACGCGGCACTCCGGCAGGCTCTGGGCTAGGGGTATGCCGACATGGCCCCCCCCCGAGCAGAAGTCCACTAAAACGTCACCTGGTTTCGCAAGGGCAAGAACGGCACTGCACATATTCTCCACCTGCTGCACTTTCCTCTCCAGCCGGCTCTTGGGGATGTGGCCCTCAAGGGAGAGCGCCGGGAGGAGGGTATGGAGTGGCGGCCCAGAGGAGGAGGAGAAAGAGGAGGAGGAGGAGGAGGCAGGAGAATGAGAGGAGTTAGATGAGGAGGAGGCCTTGGAGGTAATGGAGGTGAAGGAGGAGGTGGAGGAGGAGGTAAGGAAGGAAGGAGGAGAGGTGGAGGAGGAGGTAAGGAAGGAAGGAGGAGAGGTGGAGGAGGAGATGATGACAGAGGAGGAAGAAGAGGAGGAGGAGGAGGAGGAAGTGTAAGGAAACAGAGACGGAGAGGAGGAGGAGGAGGATGAGTTTGCATAGGTTAAAATAGAGAAAGAGGAGGAGGAGGAGGAGGAGGAGGAGGAGGTGGATTGTGGAGGCCAGGGCACATATCCACACTCCACTCCACCCCCTTCCACCACCCTCAGCACCTCCTCCACATCCCCTTGCCTCGTGAACGCACCTCGAGTGACCTTCTCTCTCTCCGGATCGCTCTTATAAATACTAACATCAGGAACGCTTGGCACTATGACCCTAGGGGGGGAACCTGACCTAGGGGTGCCATAGAGAGCCTTAGCAGCGGTGAGAACAGGTAGTGCCATCTGGATATGCGGTTCGAGTGCCATAGTGCCGTGCCATATCGAAACTAAAGGTGTGGTCGCTATCAGGTCAACTTGCGATGAGGTTAAGTTCGTCAAGAGCAAGTGGACGCAAGGGAACAGCATGAGGTCAGCCAAGGTCATGTCCGGACCCTCGGCGAACTGGTGGTGGAGTGCCGGGAGGAGTGCCAGTGGCCGTCGGATGAGCGCGTCGCGTTCGGAGTTATTCGTAACCGTTTCCCGAATGTGCCTTTGTTTGCGTTTGAGTGCGTTGTGGAGGATGGGCGGGCGGCGAAGGTGGCACTCGTAACGCAGCAGCTCCTTGGGGTACTCCACCTCCGCGCCTCTGCTATGGGGTGCCGCGGCCAAGGACAGGAGTGCCAACGGAGCCTCGACCTCGCAGAATTTCGTCCAAACGCTCACCTCTGCGCAGGCCTGTAAGCAACCGCCGCGGAACCCTAGGAGTGTTGCCGCGTGGTGTGGGGTGTTGTTGTTTGTGTTGCTGGCAGTGTTACGCTTCTCATCTGTGTTTTCTGAGACCGCTGTGTTGCCGGGAGTGCCAGACTTGTCGTTTCCAGCTCCATTTGTGTTGGTACTTCCGTTCTCCGCGGTATTGCTATGAGTTTTACCTGGGTTAGTGTCGGTATTTCCGCTCGCAACACACGCATTTGTATTCCGGGCTATACTACGCTTGGTTTTCGTTGTGTTGTCGTTTGAGTTGCGGATTCCAGTGTTTCGAGTGTTTGTTTTCCGCTCGTGTGTTGTTTCCGCTGTTATCTGTCTCACCGCGAGTCTGAGAGCGGAACACAAGCCAGCGCAACACCAGTCCCCTCCCTTCCATGCCACACCGGGTTGAACTCCCCGACCACCACCACCACCGCCGCCCTTTTCCACCTCCTTCCGATTTTCATTTGTTTTTTCTTGTTCTTGTTCTTCTTCTGTTTCTTTCTTCCCTTCTTCTTCTTTCTCTTCCCTTTCTTTCCTTCCTTCCTCCTCTTCCTCTCTGATATGTGGGTTTTCTGTCCCTTCTTCCTCCTCCTCCTTCTCTTCTTCCTCTTCCTCCTCCTCCATCTCTTCCTCCTCTTCTTCCTCTACTTTCTCTCTACCATTCTGCCTTTCCTTCCTTCCTTTCTTTTCCTCCTCCTCCTCCTCCTCCTCTTCCTCTTCCTCTCCGTTCTCTCTACCAGTCTGCCTTTCCTTCTTTCCTTCCCTTTCCTCCTCCTCCTCCTCCTCTTCCTTTACTTTCTCTCTCCCAGTTTCCATTTCCTTCCTTCCTTCTTTATCCTCCTCCTCCTCCTCCTCCTCCTCTTCCTTTACTTTCTCTCGACCATTCTGTCTCTCCTTCCTTCCTTCCTTCTCTTTCCTCTCATGCTTTCGTCTTCCCTCCTCCTCCTCCTCCTCCTCCTCCTCTTCCTCTTCCTCCTTCTCCTCCTCCTCCTCTTGGGGTATCATGGCGGGCAGCTCACAGTATTGCAACACCTCCGGGCACTCCTCCTCGCCCTTCACCGCAACGCCGAAACACAAACATTCGCGAGAGACCGGAAACTTGCAAGTGTCACCATCCGCTCGGCCCGTCACCAGGACCACTTGAAGGCAGCGGTTCTGGCAATACTGCAGGGTGAAGAGGGCAACCAGGGTGTCGGCAGGGACCTCTAGCATGCACCCTGTCGCACCCTGTTCCTGGAGATACCGCCCTGCTAGGTAGATGGTCCCCTTGTACGCCATGGTGGTCTGTGGTGGAGAGGTTAGGTTAGGTTAGGATAGGTCTGGTTACGTTAGGACAGCTAAGGATAGGTTTTGATAGGTTAGGTTAGGTTAGGATAGGTTTTGATAGGTTAGGTTAGGATAGGTTAGGTGATGATTAAGTTGGGATAGGTTAGGTTAGTTTGGTTATTAGGTTAATTTATGTAAGTCTCTCTCTCTCTCTCTTGTTTCCTCTCCTTCAATATCATTCTTTCATATTTTCTCTACTACTACTACTACTACTACTACACTCTAACACACCCCACTCCCCTCTCTCTCACCTCCTTGCACCTCCTCTCACACCGTTATCCCAGGGAGGCAGTGCAGGGTGTCGTGTCCGAGGGGTATGTGTCGCTTGGGGAGGGTGTGTCTGCGTACGGCCAGGGACAGCCCACCAAACACCCCAACCACTGCAGCAGCCGCCTCGAACGCCCAGAATCGCACCTCCTCTTCCCACTCTTGAACTTGGCAACTGGGCGGAAGGATATTGTTGTTAGGAGTAGAGAAGGAGGAGGAGGAGGAGGAGGAGGAGGAGGAAGGGAAGGTAGGAGAGCTATTTGAGAGCGCTTGTGAAGGAGGTAGAAGGTGTAGGAAGAGAAGGATGAGAGGAGGAGGAAGGGAAGGAAGGAGAGGTATTTGAGAGCACTTGTGAAGAAGGAAGAAAGTGTAGGAAGAGAAGGAGGAGGAGGAGGTAGGAGAGGTATTTGAGAGGGCTTGTGAAGAAGGAAGAAAGCGTAGGAAGAGAAGGAGGAGGAGGAGGTGAAGAGGTATTTGAGAGCACTTGTGAAGAAGGAAGAAAGTGTAGGAAGAGAAGGAGGAGGAGGAGGAGGTAGGAGAGGTATTTGAGAGCACTTGTGAAGAAGGAAGAAAGCGTAGGAAGAGAGGAGGAGGAGGAGGAAGAGGATGAATATTGAAAGCATGAGAAGGAGGGAGGGAGGGAGAGAATGACTGAGAGACTAGAGGAGGAGGAGGAGCTGGAAAATAAGCATTATGGAGACGGGACAGCATGAGCCTAGTACGCACAGCTATTTTCCTGTATTTCACAACTAGGTAAATACACACACACACACACACACACATACCTCTTAACAGACTCCCCAGACGAATCGCACACCACCCTCTGTCTGTATCCGGTCAGCTGGCAGAGGTCTGGGCTCTCCCTTATGTCCTCATCTGCAAGGTTGAAAGTTAAGGTTAAGTTCGGACCACATGCTGTTGCTGTGCGTGGCCTCAGTGTTCATCTCTGTCACAATGCCTTTCGTGGGAGTTTGGGGCATTTCCAGGGGTAGTTTTATGACCCTGGTGGTAGTTTGACCCTTCCTCTGTACCATGAACCTAAGAAACACACATTTGACAAGGCTTTCGTGGGAGTTTGGGGCATTTCCAGGGGTAGTTTTATGACCCTGGTGGTAGTGTGACCCTTCTTCTGTACCATGAACCTAAGAAACACATATTTGACAAGGCTTTCATGGGAGTTTGGGGCATTTCCAGGGGTAGTTTTATGACCCTGGTGGTAGTGTAACCCTTCCTCTGTACCATGAACCTAAAAAGCACATATTTGACAAGGCATGCATGGGAGTTTGGGGCATTTCCAGGGGTAGTTTGACCCTTCCTCTGTACCATGAACCTAAAAACACACATTTGACAAGGCTTTTGTGGGAGTTTGGGGCATTTCCAAGAGTAGTTTTTGAGCCTTCCTCTGTACCATGAACCTAAAAACACACATTTGACAAGGCTTTTGTGGGAGTTTGGGGCATTTCCAAGAGTAGTTTTTGAGCCTTCCTCTGTACCATGAACCTAAAAAAAAACCACATTAGAACCCGGTTCACCTCCTTTTTGGCCAGACCGAGACCAAGCTTCCGCCACCCACCAGAACACTTGATGCAGGGCTCGGCAATTGTGTATTTCTCGTTCATCCAGCAGAGTTGTCGATCGGTAAGCCGTGCCAGGATTTCCTCGACGTTTTCCGCCTCCGAGGTCGAGGGCTCGCCGCGCAGGGTCAGCACCAGCAGCGTCACCCTAGGAAGGAGGTCGGAGGTCAGGTCAACAGAGGGAATTAACTTATGTTGTTAGTTTACCGTATGTGAGATTTTGGTATATTTTGATGATTAGAAATTTTGCTTAGAAGTTAAAATAAATAAATTGAGAGAGAGAGAGAGAGAGAGAGAGAGAGAGAGAGAGAGAGAGAGAGAAAATAGAGGAAAAAAAGGAATTAAAAGGAGGAAGAAGGGAAGGAAAATGGATTAGAGAGAGAGAGAGAGAGAGAGAGAGAGAGAGAGAGAATCATACTGTACCACACTGATTTTCACCCTATAATGAGGAGTATGAAGGGAGTGGCGTGTCTTCTCCTCACTCTCATGCTAACTCACTCTTCCTTCACACTTCACACGTTAATTATTTAGCAATGACACTTTATTTCTGCCTTGTGTTAATTATTTTGCCTTGACCGCCATTGCTAAGGTCTCTATGGGGGGGTCTATATAATAATTTTCATTTATATTCTTCTAACACTTTCTTATGTCCAAGCTACTTCTTCTATAGTCACTTAAGCCTTCACATACACTACTTGTAAGTCTGTAGTAGTAGTAGAAGTTGTTGTTGTTGTTGTTTTGGGCCGCAGCGATCTAGTCGCTCACATGAGCCCTGGTGTCGTCCTGTGAGGGCTTCAGAGGCGCGTCAGCTGCCCCGTCTTCCTGAGGAAGGCGCAGGTGAGGCGGATGATGGGTGGACGCCTGCCGCCGCCGCCAGCAGCGTGGGCAGGTCAAAGGTGGGCACGTCCAGGGCACGGAGTTGGTGTCGGAGCAGCACTCGCTGGGAGTGGTGGCGCGGGCAGTGCAGCAGCAGGTGCTCAATGGTGTCCTCGAGGTCCTGCACCAGGGCGGTGAGGGTCGGGGACGAGGCGCAGGCGGTGGCGGTGAGCGCCGAGGCGTGTGTGGCCCAGGCGGAGGCGCGTCGAGGCCGCGTCTAGGACGCGGGACGTTTTCCTCACCCACGGCCGCGGGGAGGAGTTGGTGCGGTGCCGGCCCATGGAGGTGGTGCGGAGGGTGCTGACGAGTGTGCCGTCCCAGGAGGCGCGGCAGGTGCGGGAGATGAGGCGCCTGGCACAAGTAGAAGTAGTAGTAGTAGTAGACGGACGGGATTTTGTTTGTTGACATTTTTATTTCCTTCTTTTGGTGGGAAATTCTGCTTTTGCAACGGCACCTTCATCATGGTTATTTTTATCTTTTCGTCCATATCTTGATTTCTTTTATATTTTTTCCTTCGTTTTCTTGCAAATGATAAAAGTAAAAGGTTAATAATGGTAAAAGTAATGCTAAATAACTAATAAGAAGAAAAAAATAGACGTCAAATAAGCAAGTCCTCCCTCAAAACATTGAATTATAATATTTTTTTCAGCCATTAATCACCCTAATAACCTGTTAATAGATAATAGAAAGCAAAATAAAGGTAAAAATATCTAATAAATAGGAAAATAAGGGAATAATAGGCAAGTTCTCCCCGATTTATCTTTCAAATAATTAAAAGAGAACACTATAATATATTTTTAAGCACTAAAATAAGCTGTGCATATTCAATAAACAGGAAAATAACCATAAATAACCAATAAATAAGGAAAATAGCGTTAAAATAGGCAAGTTTCCCCCATTTTCCTTATCAAAAAACATTAAAAACTTCATTATATTAGTTTTTAAGCACTCTAATAAGCCATACATATCTAATAAATAGGAAAATAAACCTAAATAACCAATAAATAACGTTAAAATAGGCAAGCTCACCCTGTTTTTATACGCGTCCTCTCTTATGTGTCACAGTCAGCTGGTGGCTCCCTCCCTCCCCTCAGGACGTGTTTTCTCCCAGTTCGAGGTCAACTCCTCCCCCCTTGACCTCGCCCTTCAGGTATGTGACGTGTATTGACCCCACTGACAAGGCACTGATGGGGAATGTCAGGTCAAAGAGGTAGTTTGGTCATAAAGGCGAGATTTGTGTGACCTAGAATTTTGTTTATGATGAAATGGAAGGAATTGTGAGTCATGTTGTGTGTGTGTGTGTGTGTGTGTGTTGGTTTTGAGGTCATTTATGGGTTATTTTCTCGTAGTATACGTGTTTTTTTTTACCCGGGTCACATACGGTTTGGTTCCTGTATGGTACGTGTTTGTTAGGTCAGGTTAGGTCAAAGTGATTTCTTGGGTAATTTTGTGGGTCAGTTCCTGTATGGTACGTGTTTTTTTAAGGTTTGTTAGGTCAGGTCAGGTCGTGATGGTGAGTTTTCCTGTCTATTTGTTAATTTCTAGGGTCATTTTGTGGGTTAATTCTTGTATAATACGTGTTTGTTAGGTCAGGTTAGGTCAGGTTAGGTCGTAAGGGTGATTTTACCATATTTGTTGATTTCTAGGGTCATTTTGTGGGTCACTTCTTGTATAATACGTGTTTTTTTACGGTTTCTCAGGTCAGGTTAGGTTATGTGCGTGGAGGGTGATTTTACTGTTTGTTTGTTTCTGAGGTTATGGTCATCTCTCTCTCTCTCTCTCTCTCTCTCTCTCTCTCTCTCTCTCTCTCTCTCTCTCTCTCTCTCTCTCAATTCTTTTCCTTTATTTCTTTTTCTTTAATCACCTCTCTCTCTCTCTCTCTCTCTCTCTCTCTCTCTCTCTCTCTCTCTCTCTCTCTCTCTCTCTCTCTCAACTCCCCTCCTTCCTTCCACTCTCACTCCTGAAAATCCTTAAAACTTCCTTCCTTCCATCATCCTTCACTCCTTCCTCCCATCCTCTCCCTTCCTTCTATGCAACCTCCCCTCCATTCACTCTCCTATACCCCCAGGGCCCCCACCGGCAGCATGTCCCACCTGGCGCTGTCCCACCTGGAGCCAGCCAACCGCATCAAACAACTCTGCTCCCAGGGGAATACGATCGTGGTTGACGTCAAGATTCCGCTGCGGAGGTGAGGGCAACGGCGTCAGATTGTCATAGTCAGTTTGTCGTACTTCCCGATTTCCACCCCAAAAACGGTTTCCCGGGGTCACAATAACGAGATTTATCTGTAGTTATTGTAGTTATTGTTTCCTGGTGATATTGACGAGGGAGACGCTGGTTAATGTGATCCTTTGAATACGTGACCTGGCAACAGTGGGGGGTGGAGGGGGGGGGTGGGGGGGGGTTGACATACATATAAAATACCGTAAATAAAATTTG
>NC_066565.1:935227-1025227 GCF_024679095.1 Eriocheir sinensis
ACTAATCTCTCCTCTTCCCTTCTTCCTCTCTTCCTCCTTCCTCCTCCTCCTCCTCCTCCCCTTCCTTCATATCCCCTTTCTCAATCCCCCATACCCTCATTTTTAATTCCTTCCCTATCATCACTATCTATTATTATCAGTATTATTATTATTAAGGAGCGGCGAGAAAGGGGCTATTTTTAAACTTTTTATTGCCCTTGAGCCGTGTCCTCTGATGTAAAATAAATAAATAAATAAATAAATCTGTATTATTGTTATTGTTTCAGGAAATTCTGCCGGTCGCCGAGAAATTGAAAAGCCAGCTGAGGGAAAAATACCAGAGAGAATATAACATCACTCTTCAAGAACATGTGAGTCTGTGTATATGTTAACCTGTTCATCTGTACCTGTTATTTCACCTGTATTGTTGTTATTGTTATTTTTATCTATGTTATGTGATCTATGCTATGTGGTGTGTACTGTGGTCTATTCTATGTGATCTATGCTGTGTGGTGTGTACTGTGTGGTCTATTCTATGTGATCTATGCTGTGTGATGTGTACTGTGTGGTCTATTCTATGTGATCTATGCTGTGTGATGTGTACTGTGGTCTATTCTATGTGATCTATGCTGTGTGGTGTCTACTGTGGTCTATGCTATGTGATATGTTGAATTTTTTGGTGTTATGTGAAAATCTAATGTTCTTCGCCCTCCTCCTCCTCCTCCTCTTCTGCCTCTTCCTTCTGTTTTCCTCCTCCTCCTCTTCTTCCCCCTTTTTTTCCTCCTCCTCCTCTTCTGCCTCTTCCTTTTGTTTTCCTCCTCCTCCTCTTCTTCCTCCTTTTTTTCCTCCTCCTCCTCCTCCTTCTCTATATCTTCCTTCTAATCCTCTTTTTCTTCTCTTCCTCCTCCTCCTCCTCCTTTTTCTCTTCTTTATCATTGCGCTCTCTCTCTCTCTCTCTCTCTCTCTCTCTCTCTTCCCCCCTCCCCCCCACAGCTGAAGGCCGAGGAGGAGGACAAACAGCGACAACAACAACAACAACAAGCAGAGGAGCGGAGACGGAGGAAACTGCTCCAGGATTCACAGCGGAGGAGGGAGGAGGAGGAGGAGGAGGAGGCGGAAGAGAGGCGGATACAGGAGCTTCAGGAACTGTCCCTCCACTCGAACCGGAGGAGGTACGGGGGGGAGGGGGAGGAGGAGGCCCCTCCACCCCCCTACGATGCCCTGGGGAGTGTCTCGTACCCCATAGCTGAGTTGGCGTCCCCCTCGGCACCCCCGCCCCCCCGGTACTCCCCCACCCTACCCTCCGTGTCACCCTACGTCCCCTCGCGTGACCTCAAGCCTGTGTCTCCAGGGTGAGTGCGAGAGAGAGAGAGAGAGAGAGAGAAACAAAAGAAAACTATCATATACTAATTAAAAATATATGTAAACAAAAAAAAAAATCCCGCACCCCATACCAACACCCTTACTATGGGGTCGGTCCTTCCAGAGTGCCGCAGGTGGACCGGAGCAGCAAGCCAGTGTCGCTGCTTGGTGCCAGGAGCGGGGGCCTGCGTGAGGTGCGGGTGCCGGCCCAGCTTATGCCCAATTTCATGTCCCTGGCGCATAGCAACACGGCGCGGAATGTGGAGACTTGTGGAGTGCTGGCTGGACATATGGTGAGTCTTGTGGAGGAGGTGGAGGAGGAGGAGGAGGAGGAGAAGAAGGAAATATAGTCAGAACTTATTGTAGGGAAGAAGGATGTGGAAGAGGAATTGGAAGATAAGGAGGAGGAGGAGGAGGAGGAGGAGGTGGAAGAGAAGGAGGAGGAGGAGGAGGAGGAGAAAGAGGAAGGGAAGGGAAGAGGAGGAAGAAGAGGAGTCATAGCAGCAGTAGTAGGAAGAGAGGAGGAGGAGGAAGAAGAAGTAGTATTTGTAAGAAGAGGAGGAGGAGGAGGAAGAAGAAGTAGTAGTATTTATAAGAAGAGGAGGAGGAGGAGGAGGAGGAGTTAAAGAACGACGAAAAAACACACAAACTCACACACACCGTCATCTAACATCCCATCTATCCCTTCCCGACAGGCCCAAAGCAAGCTCCTCATAACACACCTCCTGGTCCCTAAGCAGTGCGGGACAGCCGACTCTTGCACCACTCAGCAGGAGGAGGAGCTGTTTGACCACCAAGACAAGCTGGACCTCATCACTATTGGCTGGATACATGTGAGTGATGCTGGCGAATTGAATGTCCGAGGGATGGATGCTGAACGGACTGAGGGCGCAATGAGAGGAACAGGGAGGAAAGGGGTGAAGGATTGGGAAGAAGGGGAGGGGGGAGGGTGAGGGAGAGGCTTAACCCAGTAATGAAGGAACCTGTTTGAGTGACTTGGAGTGTTAAGACGTGGAGCAGCTTGCGGGGAGAGGTGGTGGAGGCGAGCAGTGTCCGACAAATGAAGGAAAGCCTGGATGAATGTACATATGGAGACGGGACTGTTTGAGATCAGCTCGGGCCCGATAGACTTCAAATAGGTAAACACACACACACACACACACACACACACACACAAGGAGATACTACTTAAAGAAGGAATTACCACCAGGAACACAAGATGACATAGTAAAAAGTTGAGGAAGGGAAGATGCTTAAGAGACATAAAGAAATATAGCTTCCCGCAAAGAAATATAGAGGTTTGGAACAGACTAAGCGAGGATGTAGTATTGGCGAGAAGTGTGCAAAGCTTGAAGGAAGAGTTGGACACATACAGATATGGGACCACACTAGCCCTGTAAAACTATAACTAGGTAAATACACACACACACACACACACACACACACAAGAGACTAATGTACCCTAACCTTTTCTGTCCCTCTCCCAAACACACAAAACTGACCCCCAAAAAAGAAAGAAATGACCTGACCTAACCTAACTTTTCTCCTCCCCCTCAGACCTCCACACACACACACACACACACACACACACAGAACTGACCCCCAAAAAAGAAAGAAGGAAATGACCTGACCTAACCTAACTTTTCTCCCCCCCCCCTCAGACCCACCCCACCCAGACCGCCTTCCTCTCCAGCGTTGACCTCCACACACACACACACAAAACTGACCCCCCAAAAAGGAAAGAAAGAAATAACCTAACCTAACTTAACCTAACCTTTTAGAAATGGCCTGACCTAACCTAACTTAACCTAACTTTTCTCCTCCCCTCCCCCTTAGACCCACCCCACCCAGACCGCCTTCCTCTCCAGCGTTGACCTCCACACACACACACACAAAACTGACCCCCCAAAAAGGAAGGAAAGAAATAACCTAACCTAACTTAACCTAACCTTTTTGAAATGGCCTGACCTAACCTAACTTAACCTAACCTTTTAGAAATGGCCTGACCTAACCTAACTTAACCTAACTTTTCTCCTCCCCTCCCCTCAGACCCACCCCACCCAGACCGCCTTCCTCTCCAGCGTTGACCTCCACACCCATTGCTCGTACCAGCTGATGATGCCCGAGGCCATTGCTATCGTGTGTGCCCCTAAGTACCAGGAGACGGGCTTCTTCACCCTCAGCCCCCACCACGGCCTGCCCTTCATCGCTAACTGTCAGCTGAGCGGCTTTCACCCTCACCCTAAGGAGCCGCCACTCTTCCAGGTATGGGGGGGAGAGAGAGAGAGAGAGGGGTGTGGGGGGGGTGTAAAGAGAAAGAGAGAGAGAGAGAGAGGGGGGGGGAATGTGTAGAGAGAGAGATGTGTAGAGAAAGAGAGATGTGTTAGAAGAGATATTGTATGAAGAGAGAGAGAGAGAGAGAGAGAGAGAGAGAGAGAGAGAGAGAGAGAGAGAGAGAGACACACACACACACACACACACACACACACACACACCACTACTGTAAATAACACCAAAAACAACAACAAAAACAAATCAACTCGCAAAAAAAAAAATAAACAAACTATAAAAAAAAATACATAATAATAATAATAATAATAATAATAATAATAATAATAATAATAAAAAAAGCATTAGGATAACCACTAACAACCCCGTCTCTCTCCCACACAGAACGCCGATCACGTCACGCTGGACAGCAACCTCGCCATCAAAGTTATCGATCTCAGGGACTTGTAACCTCCTCAGCGGGACCTCTCGCCGCGACACCCCAAACAGACTGGAGGCCAACATCACCCCCCACCCCCCTCCCCCAAACACCCCTCCCTCGGCAAGCCTGTATGCTCCGACGGACCCCTCTCTCAGATCCGAGACTCATACGTAGAAGTTTCAAAATGGATTAGTTTTCACAGTGTTGGAATTGAAGATAGCATAGAGTCGTTAGCTCATCCAACGCTCGCATACAGTAATTTGAAGGCCCAGAATAGATTGAGGTGCTTCAGCTGGGACAAAGAGGAACCCTGCTTTAACCCGGTAGCAGCGGGGATCGTGTTTCTTAATGGTCCCCCCAAGCGAGAAAAATGAGAAAAAATACCCCTCACGCAAACCATTTCATAATATATATCAACGCATTTGTGATCAGATTATGTATCATCTATTTTGGGGGGGTTAAATCATGGCACAAATTTGGCCCGTTGCTGCTACACAATAAAGCCACAAATTTGGCCCATCGCTGCTACATGGTAAATCCACAAACTTGGCCCGTCGCTGCTATGCGGTAAAGCCACAAATTTGGCCCGTCGCTGCTACACGGTAAAGCCACAAATTTGGCCCGTCGCTGCTACACGGTAAAGCCACAAATTTGGCCCGTCGCTGCTACACGGTAAAGCCACAAATTTGGCCCGTCGCTGCTACACGGTAAAGCCACAAACTTGGCCCGTCGCTGCTACACGGTAAAGCCACAAATTTGGCCCGTCGCTGCTACACGGTAAAGCCACAAATTTGGCCCGTCGCTGATACCGGGTTAATTTGAAGGCCCAGAATGGATTGAGGTGCTTGTGGCTGGGACAACGAGGAATCCCACTTTAATTTGAAGGCCCAGAATGGTTTGAGGTGCTTGCGGCCGGGACAAAGAGGCGGCCCACTGTTTTGTCTTGGCTAAGCATCTGCCTTTAGCTTAAGAGTGTGACGGAAGGAGATACTATATTATATTTTTTACTGATTGATATATATACACACACGCACGGTGGGCCTTGGGTTTCACGGACTGTACGCAGGGAAGGGACGCCACTAGAGCCCGGAAGTGTGAATTCTCGTAACGGGAATGAGCGAATAAATGATAAATTATCGTGAGTGAATTAAATTAAAGGCGAATTAGCATAAGGTATTTTTTCCGCTTATTTCTCACAGCAAAAAATAACTGAGTAAATAAATATGAATAAAGACAACTAGTAAACGTCATTGTGAATTACGATTGACTTGCGTAAAATGATTATTGTTTACGAATTTATCCGGAAAAATCAAAATTCCGGGAAAATTACGTTCAGGAAATTCAGAATCTGCCGTTCATATGTTAATTTACCTTTCCTAACGTGGAGCCTCGTGTGTATGTGTGTGTGTGTACGTGTGTGTGTGTGCGTGTATCTGTGTGTATGTGTGTGTGTGTTGTGGTTGTCTCAGATGTTAAATTTCCTTGTTTTTGTTGATAATCTGTCGAGTCTATAATGTTTAAGTGTCCGCTGTGCCTGGTGTCGTTTTCATTACTATGAGAAGAAGAAACAGAACATATAATAGAAGGTTGAAAGAGAAGGAAGGAAAGAAAACGGAGAAACAAAAGGAAAAAGGAAACAGGACATATAATAGAATGTAAAAAGAGAAGCGTAAAGAGAATTAAGGAAAGAAAAAGGAAGAAGGAAACAGAACATAACAAAAGGTAGAAAGAAGGAAAGAAAACGGAGAAACAAAAGGAAAAAGGAAACAGGACATAGAAGGTTGAAAGAGAAGCGGAAAGAGAATTAAGGAAAGAAAAAGGGAAAACAAGAGGAGGAGGAGGAGGAGAAAAATACCCATTGAGCAAGCGCAGTTTACATGATGCTAAAACTCTATTTGGTCTAACACAATGTCCACAGCTTTCATGACCTCCTAAGTTAACCCCACGCTGTTTGTTATCATGTAAAACTGTAAAAATACATTGTTTATACGGTACCAAAACCCCCGGCAGTTTCATTAGCCTGTGTTTAGCCCCTTGACTGCGGATTTCCTACCAGAAGACCTCGCCAAGCTACAGGAGTGGAGCAAAAAGTGGCTGCTACAATTCAGTGAAGAAAAATGCAAAGTCCTGCACCTTGGGAGGGATATCCAGCACACCAATACCACATGGGAAACACTCCACTATCCACCACAGAGGCAGAGACAGACATGGGAGTGTATGTTACCAGGCTACCAGTGAAGGGATATCCAGCACACCAATACCACATGGGGAACACTCCACTATCCACCACAGAGGCAGAGAAAGACCTGGGAGTGTATGTTACCAGGCTACCAGTGAAGGGATATCCAGCACACCAATACCACATGGGAAACACTCCACTATCCACCACAGAGGCAGAGAAAGACCTGGGAGTGTATGTTACCAGGCTACCAGTGAAGGCAAAACCCGTGACAATCGCAGCGGATGGGTTAAGTACGGCTGGTGTTCTTGACGAGCCATTTCCACCTGCCTCTGATGTCCGCCAAGCTAGAATTCATCTTCCCATGTACGCTAAACACCTTATATACTCTATCCTGGTTATGTTTTGTCATCCCTCGTAGATTTCCCTTCGATAACCTCTCGGGTGAAGAAGAGTCATTCCTCGGAGATCTTCAGTCCTATGGGGGTGAGAATGAGACAAGCGAGTACTGAGAAGCATCTGTTGTAATGTTCGATAAATAAACGTATACAATATCATCGGGGAGACTCAGTTTGCAGAATATACACTAGCAACAACTCAGTGGAAATTAGTGAGTGACCTACCTACACACACACACACACACACACACACACACACACACATACATATACACACATACATACATACACACACACACATACATACACTCACACACACACACTGGTCATAAGACAACGTATTCGTAAACATATCGACAATTCTCGTCCTCATTACGTAAGGTGTATCTCTCGACGTA
Organism: Eriocheir sinensis; assembly: GCF_024679095.1. Classification (NCBI taxonomy): domain Eukaryota; kingdom Metazoa; phylum Arthropoda; class Malacostraca; order Decapoda; family Varunidae; genus Eriocheir; species Eriocheir sinensis. Next base: position 942,254 of record NC_066565.1, read on the forward strand.
AGTACCTTTCGGGGAGACAAAACGACAGCCCCAAATTTTGTTGACAGGAGCGACATTTGACGACTGAAACTTAAGTGACAATTGACGAACCGAAAGTGACATTTGACGACTGTAACTGAAGTGACATTTGACGAACCGAAAGTGACATTTGACAGCTGAAAATTAAGTGACATTTGACAAAACTTGAGTGACAATTGAGAACCGAAAGTGACATTTGACAAAATTTAAGTGACATTTGACAAAACTTAAGTGACATTTGACAAAACTTTAGCGACATTTGACAAAACTTAAGCGACATTTGACAAAACTTGTGACATTTGACAAAACTTAAGTGACATTTGACAAAACTTAAGCGACATTTGACAACCGAAAGTGACACTTGACAAAACACAAGCAACATTTGATGACCGAAACTTATCCAACATTTGGCAACTGAGACTCGAGTGACATTTGACGACCGAAAGTGACAATTTGACGACCAAAATCAGAGGCAACACTTGACAACTCTTTACGTCAACAAGAAATGGTTAAAAATAAATCAATCTTTTTCTTGCAATATAAAAAAAAATAACATCAGAACAGAGATAAATGTCGACACAATCACACAAATAAAAAAAAATATATAAAAAACACAAATTGGTACCTTCGAAAATCACATAATTAGCAACACACACAATAGCTATATACATAATAAACACAAACTTAATAATAATAATGATAATGATAATAATAGTATGCTAACAACCTTGTATTAAAATTTTCTCTAATGTGAAATACAGATATAGTTAAACATAGTGACAACTAGTATATCCTTGAACACTCTCTCTCTCAATTTTATTCTTTTATAATTCTTTCTCTCTCTCCCTTCCTTCCTTCCCTCCTTTCTCTCTCTTCCTTCCTTTCTTCCTTCTTTCTTTCTTCCTTTCCTTCCTTCTCTCTCTTCTTTCCTTCCAGTTCTATCTTTCCTTCCCTTTTTCCTCCTTTCATTCTCTTTTCCACACTGCCATTCTCTCTCTCTCTCTCTCTGTGTCGAAGGTGCCGTGAGCTTACATATGGAATGCCGAAGAGTATTGGAAATCGTTGCTTTATTGTAAAACCTTTAATATGTGCCGAACTAACCGAGAGAGAGAGAGAGAGAGAGAGATGTTATGGTACCCCTCTCTCTCTCTCTCTCTCTCTCTCTCTCCCTCCTTCACCTAAACTCACTCTCAGAACACAACCTCAAAAATACATATAAAAAGGACTAAACAGATTATCAATAGTCGCTAGCAGCAAGTCTAGGGTATGCAAGATCGCTGGTACACACACACACACACACACGTACGAAACCTCAACAAAACATAATCAATTGTCGTTTTAGAAGCTCGTAACACACACACACACACACACACACACACACATACCTACGTAACCTCAACAAAACGTAATCAATTGTCGTTTTAGAAGCTCGTAACACACACACACACACACACACACACACACACACACACACACACACACAATTTTACAAGCCTATACATAAGTCATATAATGTGTAGGTGAACTTGAGATAGAGAAAGAGATAGAGAGAGAGAGAGAGAGAGGGAGATAGATGTGATGTTACCCCCCTCTCTCTCCCTCTCTCTCACACACACACACACTCACTCTCTCTCCCGAAACACAAATATAATATCGCAATACATTTCTACCTATATACAAATTGAGACTTTTACTAAGACCTACTATACATGTCATTCTCTCTAAGGGCAGGCTTCTTTGGTATAATTTATGGTATATAGTCGCGGGTATGTATGGAAATAGTGCCCGAGAGAGACAGACGAGACTTATGCTAAATATGATGTCGGGTATTTCGACGTTGGTGGTGACCTGACAGACTTACGAGGCGAGATGGAGGTCAGTTGGTCAGGTCAGGGAAATGATTTTAGTGGTATGGAAGGAAAGAGGAGGAGGAGGAGGAGAAACAGGAAGAGATCAGTATATTCACAGTAGGAGGGAAGGATGAGGAGGGAGGGAGGGAGAGAGAGGAAGGAAGGAAGGAAGGGAGGGAAGGAAGGAAGAGAAGAAATGTTAATAAGATGAATCGGAAAAGATATATTTGAAGAAAGAGGAGGAAGAAGAAGAGGAAGAGGAGGAGGAGGAGGTTGGAGGTTGGAAAAAAAAGGAAAGAGGGGAAATTTGAGGAGGAAGAGAAGGAAGAGGAGGAGGAGGAGGAAGAGGAAGAGTTGATCAAAAAAAACAAAAACAAAAAAAAGACACAAAGCTCGACTGGAACACCAAAAAATAAAAAATAAAAAAACCCTAAAACTTAAAACCAAAGGGCCGAGAAACTACTTAAAAAAAATATCACCTCTCTCGTAACAAGAACACGCCAGCCTAGCCTACACGCGCTCCTGGCCTATGTTGACGCAGGTGCTTATATTATGCTTTGATTCGGTACAGAAGGAGAAGTAGAATGAGCGATGACCTCTATATGTGACAAATGTATGAGGGGTGTGTGTGAGTGTGGGTTCGGAATGTCTATAAGCGGAACGTATAGGGAGTTTGAATGTGTGTAGGAGAGGGCACAGGAGCGATGACCTCTATATGTGACAAATGTATAAGGGGTGTGAGTGTGAGTGTGGGTTCGGAATGTCTATAAGCGGAACGTATAGGGAGTTTGAATGTGTGTGTGGGAGAGGGAGGAGGATTGATGACCTCTATCTGTGACGAATGTAAAATGTGAGTGTGGGTTTGGAATGTCTATAAACGAAATGAACGTAAGTAATCATCGGTATGTGTTATGTCGTACTATATAACACCTGGTCTTGTATGTGTCGCTAATCTATAATAGCCAATCTTGTATGTGTCGCTAATCTTCAATGCCTTAAGACAGTACAGAGAATGAGGTTGAAATATTAGCTGATATTCGCTTTAACTTCACTCGGAATCAAATATCTTCTTTTCAGTGTTAATTCGTACTATATAATACTTGATCTTGTATGTGTCGCTAATCTTCAATGGCTTAAGACAGTACAGAGTATGAGGTTGAAATATTAGCTGAGATTCGCTTTAACTTCACTCGGAATCAAATATCTTCTTTTCAGTGTTAAGTTGTAGTCTATGACGTCCAATCTTGTATGTGTTGCCAGCCTTCAATGCCTTAAGACAGTACAGAGAATGAGGTTGAAATATTAGCTGATAATCTTCAATGCCTTAAGACAGTACAGAGAATGAGGTTGAAATATTAGCTGAGATTCGCTTTAACTTCATCGAATCAATCACATTTTTCTTTTCGCAACCGTTAATTTAACACATATCACTAATCTTGTTGTCTACTTTTTCAGCCGTCAACAGCCTAGTTCAATGAAAATGAGGTCAATATATTAGCTGAGATTGCCTTCACTTCACTACGAATTCCACGTTTTCTTCGGCAACTGTTAATTCATACAACATATCACCTAATCTTGTACGTATTTCTCGCCGTCAATAGCCTAGGAGAGTGCAATGAAAATGAGGTCAATATATTAGCTGAGATTGCCTTCACTTCACTACGAATCCCACGTTTTCTTCGGCAACTGTTAATTCATACAACATTTCACCTAATCTTGTACGTACTTTCAGCTGTCAACAGCCTAGTACAACGAAAATGAGGTCAATATATTAGCTGAGATTGCCTTCACTTCACTACGAATTCCACGTTTTCTTCGGCAACTGTTAATTCATACAACATTTCACCTAATCTTGTACGTAATCCTCGCCGTCAATAGCCTAGGAGAGTGCAATGAAAGTGAGGTCAATATATTAGCTGAGATTACCTTCACTTCACTACGAATCCCACATTTTCTTCGGCAACTGTTAATTCATACGACATATCACCTAATCTTGTACGTATTTCTCGCCATCAATAGCCAAGGAGTGTAATGAAAATGAGGTCAATATATTAGCTGAGATTGCCTTCACTCCACTTGGAATTCAATATCTTTACTAATAATTTTTCCTTCACTCGTAATTCAATATCTTTACCAATAATTTTTCCTTCACTTGGAATTCAATATCTTTTCCAATAATTTTTCCTTCACTCGTAATTCAATATCTTTACCAATAATTTTTCCTTCACTCGTAATTCAATATCTTTTCCAATAATTTTTCCTTCACTCGTAATTCAATATCTTTTCCAATAATTTTTCCTTCACTCTGAATTCAATATCTTTTCCAATAATTTTTCCTTCACTCTGAATTCAATATCTTTACCAATAATTTTTACTTCACTCTGAATTCAATATCTTTTCCAATAATTTTTACTTCACTCTGAATTCAATATCTTTACCAATAACTTTCACTTCACTCGTAATTCAATATCTTTTCCAATAACTTTTCCTTCACTCGGAATTCAATATCTTTTCCAATACGTATTAAATCATTCTATATATAACTTACATCTCCTATATCCCGGTCCTTACGACACTAGCCTACGACAGCCAAGTACGTCGACCAAAACAACAATAATAAAAAATAATACCCTAAGAGAGGTCGTCGTGGGAACACACACTCGTCGAAACATAGATACAGGTGTTGAGTATACGCTAATAGGTACACGCACACACACGCGTACGTACATGCACGGCTAAACGATCGGAGGTGACGGAAAGGAGACGTTAGTGGTAGGAGGTAAGTACGCGGAGGATAGTGTGTGAGCGAGCTGTGTTTCGTTGATGAGACGTTGGATAAAGCCCCAAGATTATGTTTAGGATGACACACACACACACACACGTCGAATAATTACAAATGTATTAGTTTACCATTTTAAGTAAGTCGTTTTCTGTCATTCTAGTCATTCATCACTGCAACAAGTTTCCACACACACACACATGTCGAATAATTACAAATGTATTAGTTTACCATTTCAAGTAAGTAGTTTTCTGTCATTCTATAGTCATTCATCACTGCAACAAGTTTCCACACACATACACACATCAAATAATTACAAATATATCAGTCTGCCATTTCAAGTAAGTGGTTTTCTGTCATTCTATACAGTCATTCATCACTGGAATAAACACAAACACACATACACACATCAAATAATTACAAATATATCAGTCTGCCATTTCAAGTAAGTGGTTTTCTGTCATTCTATAGTCATTCATCACTGCAACAGGCTTCCCCCTTCACACACACACACACACACACAACTTGTCCATTCTCTTCTCTTCTCTCTCTTAATTACACACACACACAGTCGGTAAGCTTCCCATGGTAAGTGATTCTTAAGTCTCATTCTACCAATATCCAGTTTTGCCTTCTCTATTTTCCTTTCTTTTTCATTTATTTCCTCTTCCTCTGTGTTTTCCTTCCTAGTCTCATCCATATCTCTCTCTCTCTCTCTCTCTCTCTCACACACACACACACACACACACACACACACACGCACATAATAAATCGTTTTAACATTGTACAGAGTAAAGCACATAGCATAGTGTTTAGGAGGGAAAGGTTATGGTTTAGATGCACTTAAAACACACACACACACACACACACACACACACACACACACACACACACACACACACACACACACACACACATATATATAGCTACTCTTTGCTATAAGGGAATGGGGAAAAAAAATAATAAATAAATAAATAAAAATGAAGATAAATGATAAAACACAAACACAAGAATAAAATGACATAGGACAGCTTTAAATATAGGACGCGTTACAACACCTCGTCAAAATCCGTCCCCTTGCACCGATAAAAAAGTGATGAAAAAATAAATAAATGGAAAAATAAAAATAAAAATGAATACAAATGACAAAACACAAATACGAGAATAAAATGACATAGGACAGACTTCAATATAGGATGCATTTCAACACCTCGTCAAAATCCGTCCCTTCTCACCAATAAAAAAAAATATATAATGAGAAATAAATGGAAAAAAATAAAGAGAAATAAATAAAAACGATACAACACAAATACAAGAATAAAAGGACACAGGACAGCTTTAAATATAGGACGCATTACAACACCTCGTTAAAATCCGTCCCCTTTCACAAAAAAATGAAATAAAATAAAATAAAATGGAAGAAAATAAATAAAAAGGAATAAAAACGAAACAAAACAAATAAAGGAATAAAATGACATGGGACAGATTTTAATATAGGACGCATTACAACACCTCGTCAAAATCCGTCCCTTCTCACCAATAAAAAAATATACATAATGAAAAATGAATAAAAACGGTACAAAACAAATACAGGAATGAAATAACATGGGACAGATTTTAATATAGGACGCATTACAACACCTCGTCAAAATCCGTCCCCTTTCACCAATAAAAAAACGGAAAATAAATAAAAATAAATAAAAACGATACAAAACAAATACAGGAATAAAATAACATGGGACAGATTTTAACATAGGACGCATTTCGACAGCTCGTCAAAACCAGTCTCCTGCCAAACTATTGTACTGTGAGTCTGTGTGTGAGTGAGTCCTTCCTCCTCCCCCATTACCCCTGGAAAGAAAGGGAGAAAGAAAACGGGATTAAAACAACAGAAAACGGAATCAAAACAAAGGCAAACAAAATCTATATAAAAGAGTGAGGAGGGAGAGTGAGTGTAAATGTTAATAATAATAATAATAATAATAATAATAATAATAAAAGAGGTTGATTGGGTATCTGGGGTAACACACAAACACACACACACACACAGACCATCTCTCCAAAAATCATATACGTACACTTACAAACATATTGATAAGTGTGTGTGTGTGTGTGTGTATGTGTGTGTGTATCATCCTAAACCCCAAACTCCACCAACCAAACCACCCACAACCACAAAAACTCCACCTATGCATCCACTGCTCCGTTACAACATGTCCGAACGCAATGAACCAACCTCCACGCATCACCCAAGTTTGTTTACATTTTATAGAGAGGGGGAGAAAGTGTGGTTAAGAAACTAAGCAGAGAGAAGATATTAAGAACAGAATGTCAGAAGAGAATAGCAAAGAGGAGGAGGAGGAGGAGGAGGAGGGGGGTAAAGCAACAACAACAATCAAGAAGCTCACAAACACACAAACAAACAAAGAGGAAAAAGCAACAACAGGCATGGCTTTCGACATTAGCGTAAGGTCAGGACGGCAGAGACACTGGACGGATGGCCGGAACATAACGGAGAACAGACGAATGAACCGAAAGGGGTGGCGGAGGGGGGGTGCTTTGGTCAGGGGGGGCGAGAGGGGTGCTTCGGTCAGGGGTGGCGGAGGGGGGGCGCTTCGGTCAGGGGGGCAAGAGGGGTGCTTAGGTCAGGGGGGCGAGAGGGGTGCTTCGGTCAGGGGGGCAAGAGGGGCGCTTCGGTCAAGGGGGCGGTAAGGGAGGGGGAGGGGGACATCACTATGCTATACTATGAGACAGCAGGTTGCAAACGCACGGTATTGCACACCCCAGACTTGGTTGATCCGACAATGGCAGCCAAGGAAAGGGGGAGGGAGGGAGAGGAAGACAAGGGAGAAGGAGGGAGGGAGGGAGAGGAACACAAGGAAGGAGGAGGGAGGGAAAGGGAGACAAATGACAGAGCTAACATCACACACAAAAAAACACATAACAAGCATTAACTTAGACTGCCATGCTCAGGGTCACACATAAGGGAAGGAACACACAACAGGAGCCAGGTAGGTGATTAAGCCAGGAAGGTCACTATTTACGACCTCCAAAAGCTAAGTTGCTAAATCAGGAAGGTTGCTATATACAACCTCATTAGTTACAAGGTCGCTATTTACAACCTCCTCTAAACTGTTATGTCAAGATCGCTATTTACAATCTCCCTCTAGGCCAGGAAAAGATAATATTTAATCTCCTCTAAATTTTATGCCCCAAGGTCATAATCTTACAATCTCCCGAGGCTATGTCAGGAAGATCGTAATTTACAATCTCCTCTAAATTTTATGCCCCAAGGTCATAATCTACAATCTCCTCTAAATTTTATGCCCCAAGATCGTAATTTACAATCTCCTCTAAATTTTATGCCCCAAGATCGTAATTTACAATCTCCTCTAAATTTTATGCCCCAAGGTCGTAATTTACAATCTCCTCTAAATTTTATGCCCCAAGATCGTAATTTACAATCTCCTCTAAATGTTCTGTAATTTACAATCTCCTCTAAATGTTATGCCCCAAGGTCGTAATTTACAATCTAATCTAAATGTTATGCCCCAAGATCGTAATTTACAATCTCCTCTAAATGTTCTGTAATTTACAATCTCCTCTAAATTTTATGCCCCAAGATCGTAATTTACAATCTCCTCTAAATTTTATGCCCCAAGATCGTAATTTACAATCTCCTCTAAATTTTATGCCCCAAGATCGCAATTTACAATCTCCTCTAAATTTTATGCCCCAAGATCGTAATTTACAATCTCCTCTAAATGTTCTGTAATCTACAATCTCCTCTAAATTTTATGCCCCAAGATCGTAATTTACAACCTCCTAACTGCTCTAAGCACATCTATATTTACAGTCTCTTAGCGATATATTGACTAAATCTGATTAGCATTAATAGTGTTATCCTTATGACTATTATAATTATCTCTTATTACTATTACGATATACTTTAATTTGTTGTTATTTACACTGTGAGTGGGAGTGAAACTGAACTTCTTTTGTGTAGTAGAATAGACGGAAAAAGTGTAGTTGTGATGGGGTACTAGTGCAATGACGATATATATATTTTCTGTTGTTATTTACAGTGTGAGAGAGTGTGATTGTAATTTAGATTTTTGTGATGTTGCAAAATCCACATAATAACTATAGGTAAAAACTTAAATTAAATTGTAACGCCTTTTTGTATGGTTTCCAAAGATATACGTTATCATCCTCATTATTAACCCGGTATATAGCAGCGGGGACCATGTTTCTTAATGGTCCCTCCAAGCAAGAAAAATGAGGAAAAATCATCGCTCACACAAACCATTTCATAATATATATCAAAGCATTTGTGATCAGATTATGCATCATCAATTTTGGGGGGCTTATATCCTGGCACAAATTTGGCCCGTCGCAGGTACATGGTAAAGCCACAAATTTGGCCTGTCGCTGCTACACGGTAAAGCCACAAATTTGGCCCGTCGCTGCTACACGGTAAAGCCACAAATTTGGCCCGTCGCTGCTACACAGTAAAGCCACAAATTTGGCCCGTCGCTGCTACACGGTAAAGCCACAAATTTGGCCCGTCGCTGCTACACGGTAAAGCCACAAATTTGGCCCATCGCTGCTACACGGTAAAGCCACAAATTTGGCCCATCGCTGCTACACGGTAAAGCCACAAATTTGGCCCGTCGCTGCTACACGGTAAAGCCACAAATTTGGCCCATCGCTGCTACACGGTAAGGCCACAAATTTGGCCCATCACTGCTACACGGTTAAGAGGGTATGAGATTGTAATTACAGCAACTTAATATCCACGCAGTGTCGTTTAACTTCATCAAACTGTTTTTGTAGAGAATTAATGTTTCCAAAGCTCCATTATCGTTAAAAAAAAAAAAAATTATTATTACGAATGAGACGCAACTTAATTAACATCGTAAAATCTTATTAAACTAGAGTTATGTTGTTGTTGTTGTTGTTGTTGTGTTGAAATCAAATTGAAACATGTCTTATAATGTGTGTGTGTGTGTGTGTGTGTGTGTGTGTGTGTGTGTGTTAAAAAGTCGATATTCACTTCACAGTACAGAATAATTATATGTACAAATCTCTCTCTCTCTCTCTGCATATAAACACTTACTATACTATAAGTCTGAAGGATATATGTACTAAAATGTACTTACAATATATCTGTACACTCGGACCCAGGCAAGTCTCACACCACTACACACACACACACATACACACACACGCACTGTACAAGCCTTTCCGAGTGGCTACCGTACACACAGACAATCTATTACCCTAAACCGTTAACTGGGCTTGTGTGTGTGGTGCGACTTGTAACACTGGATGGCTAAAATAAGGATTCATGCTTGTTTTGTTACCCGAGAGAGCGATCGTAAGCTGTCGTTTCCGTGGTGTGTGCCAGCAAGACTTGATATATTTGGCTCAGTAAAAACAACGGTGATTTTGACCTAAACAGAGTGAGTTCTTGTGGTCATTTTAAAACAGCTGGAAAGAGTAGGAACTGGAACTGATGTCAGGGGAATGGCCGAGGAAGGGAGAGCTTGTGATATCCCTGGAAATGATCGCATGGGAATGGCCGAGGAAGGGAGAGCTTGTGATATCCCTGGAAATGATCGCATGGGAATGGCCGAGGAAGGGAGAGCTTGTGATATCCCTGGAAATGATCGCATGGGAATGGCCGAGGAAGGGAGAGCTTGTGATATCCCTGGAATTGATGTCAGGGGAATGGCCGAGGAAGGGAGACCTTGTGATATCCCTGGAAATGATCGCATGGGAATGGCCGAGGAAGGGAGAGCTTGTGATATCCCTGGAAATGATCGCATGGGAATGGCCGAGGAAGGGAGAGCTTGTGATATCCCAGGAACTGATCGCATGGGAATGGCCAAGGAAGGGAGAGCTTGTGATATCCCTGGAAATGATCGCATGGGAACGGCCGAGCTTGTGATAATGGTGTAGATAAGATAGTGTTACATTCGCCAATAGACAGAATCATTCACTATCAACACCATCTTCATCCCAGCCTGTGTGATATGGTGACGAGATAGAGTAAAACTAGACATCGATATAGTACAGTGCAGATATGGTGATGTCCTGCAAATGGTGAATTGATGCGAGTCTTCCACTAAACTTGTCATAGGTATTGGTTTGGTATATTGACGTCAAGCCACCTCAAGCTTTGTCAAGACCACCTCAAGACTAACTCAACCCATCCCAATCGACATCAACCTACTACCTCAAGACAATGCAAGATTAACTCGAGATATCCCAACCTACCCCAACCTGACCTCAAGACCAACTCAACCTCACCTCAAGACCATCTCAACCTCACCTCAAAACCAACTCAACCTTATCTCAAGACCAACTCAACCTCACCTCAACCCCACCTCAAGCCATATCGTCACCTCAATCACTGCACCATCTGTGACTTGTTATACGCTGTGATGGTAATGTCGTCCACTGAGTTGATGGAGTAGCCGGTGATGGAGTCTGGGCTTTGGAGCGAGGCGGTGTAGAGGGGGTTGATGGGGGTGGTGTGTATGTCTCTGCCACTAACCCCGATGCCCCCCACCACGCCCCCCACCACCAGCCCGTCCTCGGATAGGCTGCTGTACGGCGCCCCACCACACTAGGGAACGGAAGGAACGGAGGTTGTTAATGTTGGTTACGAGGAGAGAATTAGATGATTGTGATTAGTTTTATATCAGTATTTGCTTATGAGGGAAGCCGAGAGGAAGAAGAAGAGGAAGAGGAAGAAAAGAAGCAGGAAAAAGGAAAACATGTACGTAAGAGAAGAAAATAATAATGGAAAAGAAGAAGGAAAAGAACGAGAACTAGAAGATGAAGAAGAGGAAAGTAGAGGAAGGAAAAGAAGAAGAACAAGAAGAAAAAGAGGAAAAAGACAAAAAAGAAGAGGAAAAAGATGAAATAAAAAAATAATTGAAGAAAAAAACAACTTCATTTTAATTCACCTCAAAAATTAGCATCAAAAAGAAGAAGAAGAAGAAGAAAAAGAGGAAGAAGACAAAAAAGAAGAAACAATAAAAATAACACATTCATTTTCATTCATCTCAAAAATCAGTATCGAAAAGAAAATAAGAAAAAGACAAACCACGACAAGAAGATGAATCACAACAACCACCCCCAGTACACAACAACCCACGCTGCGCTATACCTGGTAAATATTCTGCTGCGGGAACTCTGGGCCCGGCAGCGGAAGGGAGCTGGTGTCGTCCTCGTCCTCAGACTTGTATGAGAAGACGATGTTCTCAACCTGCTCTCGACTCTTCTGGCTGCGCGGATGACGGCCAGATGACGAGGGGGAGAGAAGGTCGTGTGAGGGGTGAGTGGATGAGGGAGCGGATGGCTTTGTTTTGATTTCTTGGTATAAAAAATTAAGGTTGTTTGTGGATAAGGAAAGTGTTTTTTTTTTGTTTGTTTGTTGTTTTTCTTGGTATTAAAAATGGGCGTTCATGTTTGTGGATAAGGAAAGTGTTTATTTTTTGTTTGTTTGTTGTTTTTCTTGGTATTAAAAAAGGGCTATTCATGTTTGTGGATAGGGAAATTGTTTTTTTTTTTGTTTGTTTGTTGTTTTTCTTGGTATAAAAAATAAAGGTTGTTTGTGGATAAGGCAAGTGTTTTTTTTTTGTTTGTTTGTTGTTTTTCTTGGTATAAAAAAAGGTTACTCATGTTTGTGGATAAGGAAACTGTTTTTTTTTTGTTTGTTTGTTGTTTTTCTTGGTATAAAAAATAAAGGTTGTTTGTGGATAAGGAAAGTGTTTATTTTTTGTTTGTTTGTTGTTTTTCTTGGTATTAAAAAAGGGCTATTCATGTTTGTGGATAAGGAAACTGTTTTTGTTTGTTTGTTTGTTGTTTTTCTTGGTATTAAAAAAGGGCTATTTATGTTTGTGGATAAGGAAAGTGTTTATATTTTGTTTGTTTGTTGTTTTTCTTGGTATTAAAAAAGGGCTATTCATGTTTGTGGATAGGGAAATTGTTTTTTTTTTGTTTGTTTGTTGTTTTTCTTGGTATTAAAAAGGGCTATTCATGTTTGTGGATAGGGAAATTGTTTTTTTTTTGTTTGTTTGTTGTTTTTCTTGGTATTAAAAAGGGCTATTCATGTTTGTGGATAAGGAAACTGTTTTTGTTTGTTTGTTTGTTGTTTTTCTTGGTATTAAAAAAGGGCTATTTATGTTTGTGGATAAGGAAAGTGTTTATATTTTGTTTGTTTGTTGTTTTTCTTGGTATAAAAAAAGGTTACTCATGTTTGTGGATAAGGAAACTTTTTTTTTGTTTGTTTGTTGTTTTCCTTGGTATAAAAAATGAAGGTTGTTTGTGGATAAGGCAAGTGTTTATTTTTTTGTTTGTTTGTTGTTTTTCTTGGTATTAAAAAAAGGTTACTCATGTTTGTGGATAAGGAAACTGTTTTTTTTTTGTTTGTTTGTTTGTTGTTTTTTCTCGCTGTTAAAAAATATTAAAGTTTGTGAATGAGGAAACTAGTAATGTTTTTTTTTTTTTATATATCTACCTGAGAGTATGAGTTCCAATACCACTCTCTCTCTCTCTCTCTCTCTCTCTCTCTCTCTCTCTCTCTCTCTCTCTCTCTCTCTCTCTCTCACACACACACTTTCACTCATTATTAAATACTTTCTCAAGATTACTTCAACCTCAAGACCAACTCAACCCCATCTCAACCCCAACTCAACCTAACCTCAAGACCACCTCAACCCCACCTCAACCCCAACTCAACCTAACCTCAACCCCAACTCAAGACCACCTCGCTGTCAATCACTGTCATATACATACATACATTTCTCTCCGCACATGTCCTGTCCCCTCTCTCTCTTCTCTCTCTCCCTCCCATACACACTCACTAACACACTCTCTCTGCACTCACCCAAAGAACTCTGAGATGAAGGTGTAGTAGATGAGTGGGGTGAGCAGCGACAGGTAGGTCCAGGTGGTGAGGTTGACGAGGCAGAGGCCGGGGAAAATGTTGAGATGGTGCAGCAGACACCCAACGCTTTGCAGGAGGTTGAGACACACCAGGAACCCGAGGTAGATGTAGAATGCGCGCTTCACTGCGGGGGCGGACGGAGAGAGAGAGAGAGAGCAATGAGAGATAGTGAAATATGAGGAAGGAATTAAGAGGAAACAGAAAAAGAAGAGGAGGAAGAAGAAAAAGAGGAAATTTAAATGATGAAAAAAAATATTGTGTTCGGAGACAGAGTGAAAATAGAGGAAGGAACATAAGAGTTAAATACAGGGAGCTGGAATGGGAATGGGAATGGGAATGGAATGGGAAGTAGAAATTGAATGTGCATATCCCAGCGGGGGTGGACAGGGGGAGAAAGACCCAACACCAAGGGACTATTACACTGGGCAAATTCTCTGTGGATCTTCAGTCAAACCACAATTTCCGCTAGTGTGATTCTCATTTGTTTCTTGTTATTGCTGATGATGACGATGGTGAGAAATACCGTCTTCCTTCGGTGAAATCTACCGTAGCTTTGGAAGATCGTGAACACATCAGAAAACCACGGAAATATGAAAACCACGACAGCGGAAAATTTGCCCAATGTAACAGCCCCTTAACTTCAGCGACATCGGTCAAGAGGAGCAGCGAGGGTCAGCATGGACCAAGAGAGAGTCACACATCACGGCAGCCACTAGAAATAAGATCTGCCGACACCGATGACAAAAATAAATGAATATGAAAAACGGACTCACTTGGCATCCACAGCAAGAACAGAAACCGCTTCCTCAGGCAATCCAGTCTCAACACCAGGATGAAGGAGTAGATCTGTGGGAGGAGGAGGAGGAGGAGGAGGAGGAGGAATGAAGGATGATGGTTTAGGAGAGGGAAAAAAGAGGAGGGTTTGAGAGGAGAGGAATGTGGAAAGAAGAGGAAGAGGAGGAGGAGGAGGAGAAATGAAGGATGATAGTTTAGGAGAGGGAAAAAAGAGGAGGGTTTGAGAGGAGAGGAATGTGGGAAGAAGAGGAAGAGGAGGAGGAGGAGGAGGAGGAGGAGGAGGGTTTGAGAGGAGAAGGAGAGGAAGAGGAAGGAAGAGGAGGAGGAGGAGGAGGAGGAGAAAGAATGATAGTTTAGGAGAGGAAAGAGGAGGAAGAGGAGTGTTTAAGAGAGAGAAAGCGAGGAGGAGGAGGAGGAGGAGGAGGAAAGGAAGGAAAAGAGAGAGAGAGCAGAAAATGGAGAAAAAAAAGCTTATATTAGTAAATCTTGTCCATTATTTTTCCTGTTTTTTTATATATTATTATTTCCATTCATGTCACACACACACACACACACACACACACACACACACACACACACACACACAGACATAACGCACCACTCCTAAATACACACACACACATACACATATTTCTCTCTCTCTCTCTCTCTCTCTCTCTCTCTCTCTCTCTCTCTCACACACACACACACATCAACATAACCTACCACTCCTAAATACACACAAAAACACATATATTTTTCTACCCCACTCTCTCTCTCTCTCACACACACACACACATACATACATACCCCTCCCCCTCTCCCCCAACACCCTCCCTTTCCCCCCCCCCCACCCCCCCACACACCAGAGTAAACACCACCGAGGACGCCAGCCAGAAGAGCGATCCGCCGTGCCCGAAGAGGTCATAATTCCGGCTGCTGACGTAGAAATCCGGGTCGGGCGCCAGCACCTCCAGGGCCCCCTGCACCGCGGCGTACGGCAGCGCTATCATCGAGGTCACCACCAGGACGCGACGGATGCTGGTGCGGTTGTCCAGGTGACCTATGGGGGTGGGTGCCGAGGGAGAGGTGGATGAGTGGGAGCTTGTGTGTGAGATGGGTGAGTGTTGTGTATGTGTGTGTGTGTGTGTGTGTGTGTGTGTTGGGGGTCAGTCGAGTTCTAATGAGTGTTTCCTTAGGTTCATGGTACAGAAGAAGGGTCAAACTAACACCAGGGTCATAAAACTATTCCTGGAAATGCCCACAACTCCTACGAAAGCCTTGTCAAATATGTGTTCTTGGGCAGCGAAATGTCTTATGATACGACCCATAGAGTGTTAGGTGTGCATATAAAGAGTATATAAAGGAGAATTATAAGTACTAGAAGACTAAGAAAAAGAAAAAATGAAAAATAGGAAATAAAAATCCCCTCTTACGTCTGGATTTTAAATTACTCCTATTACAAAAAAAAGAAGAAAACAACAACAGAAAACAAGGATAAAAAGTACCCCATAAACTCTACTTACTGGAAAAATTATAAAAAAAACAAAGAAAAAATGAGAAAAGAGAAAAATAGGGATAATTAAACACTAGCAAACCATCCCTCTCGCCTGTTACCAACTAATAAAAACAAAAACAAACAAAAAATCGAAATAAACAAATAAATAAAATAAATCACAACACAGATAAGCCGCCTCTCACCGAAGATGACGACAAAAAAATAAGAAAAGAGAAAAATAAATCAAAATAAATCATCCGTCTCGCTGTTGCCGACTAATAAAAACAAAAAACAAACAAAAAATTGAAATAAACAAATAAATAAAATAAATCACAACACACATAACCCGCCTCTCACTGAAGATGACGACAAAAAACAAAGAAAAGAGAAAAATAAATCAAAATAAATCATCCCTCTCGCTATTGCCGACAAATAAAACAAAAATCAAAATAAAACAACACACACATAACCCGCCTCTCACCGATGATGACGAAGATATCGACAAAAAACAAAAAAAAGAGAAAAATAAAACATAATAAACCATCCCTCTCGCTGTTACGACAAATAAAACAGAAATCAAAACACCTCAAAACACACACAACCCGCCTCTCACCGAAGAAGATAGCGAAGATAACGACGCTCATCTCCGTGGTGAGGAGGAAGAAGCAGACGAAGACGTAGAGGAGCTTGTTGGCGACGTCCCCGGAGTGCGTGGTGGCGCTGACGGTCATGGACACAATACACCGCGCCAGAGAGACCAGCGTGTTCAGCCAGATCTGGGGTGGGGGGAGAGGGGGGGGAGAGATGTATATACTGTCATCTTCTATTATTTTATTATTGCCAAGGAGGACGTGGAGAGAGGTGGTGGAGGATGATATGAGGAAGAAATGGCTGTGGACCGGCAACAGTGGAGGAGGCTCATACCCCATCCAACCACACCAAAGGGAAGAAATGGACGCTAAACAATGATGATGATGATGATGATGATTTAGTATTATTTTCGTGGTCCAGATATAGGGGGGAGGGGGGGGGAGAAATGTACGTCATCTTTAAGTATTTTATTTAGTATTATTTCATTGGTTTGGTAGTTTTAAAACACATCTGAGGGTGCAGATGAAGGGGAGGAAGATGATGGGTGGAAAAGGCATCGTTATCGCAGTATCATTTTGCTTGTTATGACATTAGAGTATTGTCTGGGATGACGAAGGAGAGGTAAAAACAAGGCTGTTACGTGTTCAGCCAGATCTGGGACGATGAAGGGAAGGACGACGAGAGGTATTTGGTATTATTATCTCGTGTGTGTGTGTGTGTGTGTGTGTGTGTGTGTGTACGTAACCATATAGATGAAGGGAAGGGAGACAGCGGGTGTTTGGTATAATTTTTTTTTTTTAAGTATTTAGTCGATGGCTTTGGGTGTGACGACAGAATGGAAGGAAGACGATAGGTATTTGGGATTATTATCTTGTGTGTGTGTGTGTGTGCGTAACCATATAGATGAAGGGAAGGGAGAGAGTGGGCGTTTGGAATATTTTTTTTTTTTTTTTTTTATTATTTAGTGGATGGGTTTGGGTGTGACGACAGAATGGAAGGAAGACGATAGGTAATTGGTATTATTATCTAGTGTGTGTGTGTGTGTGTGTGTGTACGTAACCATATAGATGAAGGGAAGGGAGACAGCGGGTGTTTGGAATATTTTTTTTTTTTTTTTAGTATTTAGTCGATGGCTTTGGGTGTGACGACAGAATGGAAGGAAGACGATAGGTAATTGGTATTATTATCTCGTGTGTGTGTGTGTGTGTGTGTGTGTGTGTGTGTGTGTGTGTGTACGTAACCATATAGACGAAGGGAAGGGAGGCAATGGGTTTGGTATTGTTATTTATTTATTATTATTATTTTTTTTTTTAGTATTAAGTCAATGGCTCTGGGTGTACGACATAACGGAAGGAAGACGAGAGGAAGCGAGTAGCGGGCTTTTTTTTTTTTTTAACTCTTTTTGTTGCCCTTGAGCCGTATCCTCTAATGTAAAAATTAAATAAAAGTGAAGTGTCATTACTACTATTATTATTATTATTATTATTATTGCTATTATGGTTCATCGACATTTCGTTTTTTTTTGTATATACGTTTTTTTTTTACATTTTTAAATTTCTGGATTTATTTCACTTTATTTGCTTCCTGGTCGGTCCCCCGTATGTTATATTTTCTACTTTCTCCATTACTTTACTATCTTTTTTTAGTATCTATCATCCTTCATTTTCATTTTATTATTTCTGTGTTTATTTATATCAATCTACTGCCTTGTTTGGTTCCCCACTTATTTCATTATCTTATTAGTTTACTTTTATTCTCTTTTTGTTTTATATTTTTGTTTGTTTATTTGTTTTATATTTTATTAATTTATTTGTTCCTCTTTACTGACCAGGCCGTAGAAGGTGGCGTAGATGGGGCTGTGTACGGCGCGCAGCTTGAGGCGGGCGCTGTTGATCTTGAGCAGCAGGCCAATGAGGAACAGCAAGGTGGGCAGCAGCAGCAGCAGGTCCCACACGCCCACCCTGCGGCGCGGCACACACCACTGTATTACTGGACGGGTTATTGCCTGACGGAACACCTACAAGTATTCATGGATGGTTTCCACTAAGAGATCCAATGGAGGTGTTTCATTAAGATGTGTTGTGCTCATATTTAATTAGGTTTACTTTTTTACAGCAGGAAGCAGCTCAAGGGTGAAAATCCATAATATAAAAAAGATCGCTTTTGCCGCTCCTGTTAAGAAATAGAACAAAATGACCAAGAAAGGTCAACTTCATTTATGTCAGAAATCTGACCCCCACGAGTGTACCGCGCGCTGGCTGCACATGGCTGCCCGCCACTCTGACACACTCTGGGGTTTGGTAATGCGAGGCAGAATACCAAATCACATTTTGTGTCAAGTTTGAAAATGAAAATTTGAAAATATATTTTGTGATTTTGTAGATGAAAATTTTAAAGTACATTTTATTTGCCAACTGTGTGTGTGTGTGTGTGTGTGTGTGTGTGTGTGTGTGTGTGTGAGCCATGTGGCGGAGTGGTGGCCAGGGTGACCTCACCACCACCACAACAACACAACACACCACAACACAACACAACACACACAACACAACACAGCGACAACAGAGGAGGCCGTCCTTGGCGACACACGCCACACACTCGCTCACCTGGAGTCCGCGATGTCCACGTACAGGATGTATTTACAGAAGCCCTCCTCGTTGCCGCCCTCCCCGGAGGTGTTGGCGGCGGCGGCGGTGGAGGGCACGAGTGGAGGAGGTGAGGTGGAGGGGAGTGGAGTTGAAGTGGAGGTGGTACTCGTGTTTACCACCATTTCGGGTTCAGTGGGCTGGCTGGGCTCCATTTTCCTCGTCTGTCCTCTTCTCCCGGGACTAAATCACGTGCTCACATCCCTCAGTCTCCTCTAACGGCCGATATTTTGCTCTTTTTTTTATAATGGAGGAATAATAAAGAATGGCCTCTGACCTCAGGCTTCTTCTTCTTCTTCTTGTGGCCGGACTATCGTACTCAACTTCTCCTTCTTGTGCCCGGATTGTCGTACCGATAATATAATAGTAGTAGTATAATAGATTGATTGATTGATTGATAGTTTATTGTTGCAGGTAAACAACAAGGGAGAAGGGAGGAACATGCCATCCCAACCCCCAGGCAGGACAGAGTGTGATTATACAACTATTAATACATGTGTAGGGAGCACGATGAAATTTATAGTGCGATAGTGTATTGCGGTGAGGAAAGCTGCGTAATACAGTATCATTGAAAAGCAAAGTGTGGGACAAGAAGAAAGGGATTACGTAGATAAGAACGTTTGAGACAAGTAGATTCTTTCTCTTCTTTTGACCTGTAACGCTTTGTATCGCTTCTTGGGTCCTCCTCCTCTTGGTCCTTTTCAATAGCATGTAACTTTCCAATTTTCCGATTATTGCTGAAATCACCTATTTTCACTTATTCAAGCATTTGTTTTTGTCTTAAAGTCACAAGAAGAAGAAGAAGAGGTGCCAGTGTTTACATCCGAGCCTCCCTCCCCCGAACATAACCTTTGCCAGATTATCGTACTCAGAGCCTCATATTTACCTGTTTCTGAGCCATATATGCATCCAAAAAACACCAAGAATTAACCACTTTAACGATAACTATACATGAGGGCAGTTATTTGGGTTTTGAAACAGTTTTTGGGTCGGAAATCGGCAAACATGAGGCTGAGTACGACAATCTGGCAGCGTCCCGTGACATACCTACACCACAGGAGAGAGAACACCCCCGCCATGGCTGAGTTCGAGTGGCCTTGGCAATACAGCTTCCCGCCCTTCTTTACGTGAGTTACTATTAGCTGGAAGGCATAAAAACATAAAAAAACATAGGGAAAGGCCACTACTTGCGATGGGTGAGGTGTAGTTTCAGGGGTTACGGTAGAGGCTTGATCCTCGTTTACCTGCGATACGGGAGTTCAGTACCTTGTTGCCTCATTACACCCCCCACGCCTCACTAACACCTGTCATCCTCGTCCATGTACACTTACACTTCAGTACACTTAAGTACATAACGCAGTCCAGTCTTAGTCTCGGTGATACTCGCTATGTTGAATGTGGGTTGGCCATGGCGGGGGCTTGGAGGGGTCATATTGGGTCATATTTAAATGCTTGCTTACAGCCCCCACGCCTCATTACCACCTCTCATCCTCGTCCATGTACACTTACACTTCAGTACACTTAAGTACACAACGCAGTCCAGTCCTAGTCTTGGTGATACTTGCTATGTCGAATGTGGGTTGGCTATGGCGGGGGTTTGGAGGGGTCATATTTAAATGCTTGCTTACAGCCCCCACACCTCACTAACACCTGCCATCCTTGTCCATGTACACTTGCACTTCAGTACACTTAAGTACACAACGCAGTCCAGTCTTAGTCTCGGTGATACTTGCTATGTTGAATGTGGGTTGGCCATGGCGGGGGCTTGGAGGGGTCATATTGGGTCATATTTAAATGCTTGCTTACAGCCCCCACACCTCACTAACACCTGTCATCCTCGTCCATGTACACTTACACTTCAGTACACTTAAGTACATAACGCAGTCCAGTTCTAGTCTTGGTGATACTTGCTATGTTGAATGTGGGTTGGCCATGGCGGCGGTTTGGAGGGGTCATATTTAAATGCTTGCTTACAGCCCCCACGCCTCACTACCACTTGTCATCCTCGTCCATGTACACTTACACTTCAGTACACTTCAGTACATAACGCAGTCCAGTTCTAGTCTTGGTGATACTTGCTATGTTGAATGTGGGTTGGGTTAGGCGGGGGCTTGGAGGGGTCATATTTAAATGCTTGCTTACAGCCCCTACACCTCACTACCACTTGTCATCCTCGTCCATGTACACTTACACTTCAGTACACTTAAGTACACAACGCAGTCCAGTCCTAGTCTCGGTGATACTCGCTATGTTGAATGTGGGTTGGGTTAGGCAGGGGCTTGGAGGGGTCATATTTAAATGCTTGCTTATTCCAGTGATTATCTAAGCGATTTTTTAAAGAATTCATTAATACGGCCTCGGCAACCTCATCTGGGAGATCATTCGGTAATAAAAACTGTTCGCTGCACTTCATAAACACCGCCCACAGGTCTGCCTAGGGGTTTGAAGGATGCTGGGAGTAACACCTTCTTGTATTGGTTGAAGTGTGTCCGCAGTTCTATCATGTCCCCTCTACAGCGTCTATTTCAATGTTGGCATGTCCAGGAGTTTAAGTGGTTCTGGGTAGTCGAGGTGCTGGACGCCATCCACTTGTTCAGGTAGATAGCGGAAGTCTTGCCTTTGGATCGGCACTTCCTGATGTAGTCTTGTGGTCTGAGTCTGGGTCTTATTTCTGATTTGGATTCACTGTATTGATTTTATCTTTTTCTCTCGTATTTCCCAGAATTTAAGGATCGTTCTTTTTTGGACTTGTTCACTGTTGTCTGCCAAAGTCTTATATCTCGGTGACCTTACTGCTTGTGCATATTCCAGGTGGCTTCGGACAAACGCTGGGTAGAGGAGTTTGAACGTGTGTAGCTGTCCAGTCTACTTTTAAAACAAGGGTAGATGTTCAGAGAGTTGCCCATCTCCAAATTTGATACTCTGGCTATTTATTTCGGGCCAAAATAGTGCTTTTTCATTTGGAGATAGTTATTTTTTCTTCGGAAACTACTATGAAGTGACTTATTGCAATTTCATCATCTGCCGCCACGTCCGCAAAATAGCTCACAGAGGGTTTAGGGCGGGGGAACATATTTAAACTATCCCAACCAAACTTTACGACCTGACAGCTAATAATATCACATTTGTCTGTCTGTCTGTGTCTGTTTCTGTTTATCTAGTGTGTGTGTGTGTGTGTGTTTAATAATAATAATAATAGTTTAGTCAGTTAGTTTAATGGGTTAGTTAGTTGGGTTAGTTAATCAGCGGGTCATACTACTACTACTACTACTACCACTACTACTTCTACTACTACTACTGAACCCTGACCACCCCATTCCAGGCTGCAGGTCAACGCAGACGTACGGAGGACCCAGCTTGATGCGTGGTGCTCCTTGGTGACGGCATGGGGCAAGAACTGTGGGGTGAGCCAGATCGACGTGACCGAGGCGTCTAATCTGGATGTGTTTAGGTGAGCGAGGAGGAGATGGGAGAAGAGAATGAGGGATGAAGAATGAAGGAATGAATGAGGGAAAATGAGATGAAATATAGTTATGTTAGGTTGTGTTTAGGTGAGCGAGGAGGAGACGGGAGAAGAGTATGAGGGATGAAGAAGGAAAGAAAGAATGAAGGAATGAAGGAGGGAAAATGAGATGAAATATAGTTATGTTAGGTTGTGTTTAGGTGAGCGAGGAGGAGACGGGAGAAGAGAGTGAGGTATGAAGGGAAGGAATGAAAGGAGAAATAGGTTAAGTAGAAGGAAGTGAAGGAGAGGAAGGAATGAAGGAAAAGGAGATGAAATAGTGAAGCAGAAGGAATGGGGAAGAGAGAAAATGAATTAAAGAAGGAAAGGAAAGGAAGGAATGAAGGAAAAAGAGATGAAATAGTGAAGCAGAAGGAATGGGGAAGAGAGAAAATGAATTGAAGAAGAGAAGGAAAGGAAGGAATGAAGGAAAAAAAAATACTAAAATAAAGAGGAAGGACGTGAATTAGCAAGGCGGTATGGCGAGCGTCCCCCCCCCCCTTCCCCCTCTATCCCCCCTCTCTATTCTGCCGCCAGGAACCCAGCCATCAGCCGAGCCTTGCCGCCAGATGCCATCCAGGTGGTTTTGGACGAGCTGGTGCGACGCGGAAACCTGGAGTGGATGGACAAGACCAAACGGAGGTGGGTGGAAGGAGAGGAGAGACAGGTCAGGTCAGGTCAGGTCAGGTCACATTAGGTTAGGTTAGGGTACATTAGGTTGGGTCAGGTTAGGTTAGGTTGGGTCAGGTTAGGTTAGGTCACATTAGGTTAGGGTACATTAGGTTAGATTAGGTTGGGTCACATTAGGTTAGGTTAGGTTGGGTTACATTAGGTTAGGTTGGGTTAGGTTAGGTCAGGTCACATTAGGTTAGGTTACATTAGGTTGGGTCACATTAGGTTGGGTCAGGTCAGGTCAGGTCACATTAGGTTAGGTTAGGTTATATCATTCTTTCCTGTCTCACTTCCATTCCTTAATCTCTTTCATACGATACATTATTTCTCTTTTCTGTGTCGAGGGAGAATGCAATTTTTTTAAAAGTAAACATCGCAAAACACGCTCATAAATCTCCTCTCTCCTCTTTTCCTTCCCTCCTTTTGCTTCCATTCTTTTAAATCTTTCATACGGATACATTATTTCTCTTTTTTTCTGTGTTGTTATGTGAATTTATTAACGTAAACATTGCAAAATACACTCTTAAATCTCCTCTCTTCCCTTCTTTATATAATTCTTTCCTCTCTCTCTCTGTTCTTCCTTCCATTCCTTGATCTCTCTCATTAAACACATATTACTTTCTCTTTTTTCTGTGTTAAGTTATTATGTGAATTTTTTATCGTAAACATCGCAAAACACACTCGTTCCCTTTTCCTTCCCTTCTTTCCTCTCTCCCCTCCAGTCCTTCATCTCTTTCACTAAACACACATTACTTTCTCTTTTCTGTGTTAAGTTATTATGTGGGAATTTTTAACGTAAACATTGCAAAACACTCATAAATCTCCTCTCTTCCCTTTTTTTATCATTCTTTCCTCTCTCCCCTCCAGTCCTTCATCTCTTTCACTAAACACATATTACTCTCTCTTTTTTCTGTGTTAAGTTATTATGTGAATTTTTTATCGTAAACATCGCAAAACACACTCGTAAATCTCCTCTCTTCCCTTTTCCTTCCCTTCTTTCCTCTCTCCCCTCCATTCCTTCATCTCTTTCACTAAACACACATTACTCTCTTTTTTCTGTGTTAAACTACTGTGGGAGTTATTTTTCACATAAAGCGAGGGAGAAACTTGTGCTGTGTGTGTAACATGTTAAAAAAAGATGGAGACGAAGGAATGGAGGATGAAATATTAAACTTGGGGAATGAGGAAGAGGAAGAATGAATAAAAGAGAAGAATGAGAAGGAAGGGAATATGGCAGGTGCGCGATTGGTGCATGAGAGGCTTGTGACGTGTGTGTTCCCATCCACAGAGGGTATCTGCTGTGGCGGAGTCCTGGTGAGTGGGGGCAGCAGATATACAGCTGGGCGCAGGCTTCGAGTCGCGTCAACACCGTCTGCACCCTTTACGAGATTAACCACGGTGACGAGACTGCCGGCCTAGGTGTGTGATGACCTAATTGTACAGCTGCTAGATAATGTATAGTCTGGGGTCAGGGAGAGGAGATTTACCTTATAATGCTATGGGTCCGTTTCAATAACCTTAAGGGTGACGAGACTGCCGGCGAAGGTGGGTGATGACCTAATTGTACGGCTGCTAGATAATATATAGTCTGGGGTCAGGGAGAGGAGATTTACCTTATAATGCTATGGGTCTGTTTCAGTAACCTTAAGGGTGACGAGACTGCCGGCGAAGGTGTGTGATGACCTAATTGTACAGCTGCTAGAAAATATATAGTCTGGGGTCAGGGAAGGGAGACTTATCTTATAGTGCTGTGAGTTATTTTTTTCAGCATTTCAAGAACCTTAAGGGTGACGAGACTGCCGGCGAAGGTGTGTGATAACCTAATTGTACAGCTGCTAGAAAATATATAGTCTGGGGTCAGGGAGGGGAGGCTTATCTTATAGTGCTGTGAGTTATTTTTTTCAGCATTTCAGTAACCTTAAGTGTGACGAGACTGCCGGCGAAGGTGTGTGATAACCTAATTGTACAGCTGCTAGATAATGTATAGTCTGGGGTCAGGGAGGGGAGACTTATCATAGTGCTGTGAGTTATTTTTTTCAGCGTTTCAGGAACCTTAAGTGTGACGAGACTGCCGGCGAAGGTGTGTGATAACCTAATTGTACAGCTGCTAGATAATGTATAGTCTGGGGTCAGGGAGAGGAGATTTACCTTACAGTGCCATGGGTTATTTTATTCAGCGTTTCAGCACCCAAGTGGCCTCTTTTAATTCTTTTTTGGGAGCAGCGAGTAGCGGGCTTTAATAATAATAAATAAATCTGCCTCTAGAAATAACCGATCTGTGAGTTGGAAGCTTCTAAGTCTAAAAGTACCGAGCTGTGTGTTATGCTGAGTGTGTCCTCGGTCTCCCCCACAGACTTCCACAACCTGGACAGCGACATCATGCTCAAGGCTCTTCGCTCGCTGGAGGTGGCGGGGAAGGCGGAGCTTATCGAATTTGGCGACAACCAGGGCGTAAAGTTCCTCTGAGGCCTTGTGTGTAGGTGTGTGTGTGTGTGTAAGTGTGTTTGTGTGTGTGTATGAGTGTGTGTGTGTGTGTGTGTAGTTCCCCATTCCAATCACTCGTATGAAGGGGAAAAGATGATTAAAACTTGCGTGTAGGTGTGTGTGTGTTTTGTATGAGTGTGTGTGTGCGTGTGTGTATGAGTGTGTGTGTGTGTGTAGTCCCCCTCCTAATCACTTGTAAAGCTGAATAAAAACTAAAATATATACGTAAACTATATCTGGAAATGTCAATCGGTTCCTACGTCTACCCCTCTCCCGCACCCTCCCGTAAAATCCCTCACAATCGCAGTGGAACGGTTAATAGTTGATTGAAGAAGTATTGTTTAGTGTGCGGCCAGTTCTCAAGTATACTGCTGTGATTTATATGCAACTGTATCTAAGAATGTGTCTCCATAGTTAAGGTGTGACAAGGTGACTCCAGTGGTTTGTCGCATGTTTTCCTGCCCACTCGGAGCACAGTGCTTATCAGGGAATTAAGGACTTGAAATTAACCTGGTAGCAGCGGGGATCGTGTTTCTTAATGGTCCCTCCAAGCGAGAAAAATGAGAAAACATCATCACTCACACAAACCATTTCATAATATATATCAAAGCATTTGTGATCAGTTTATGTATCATCTATTTTGGGGGGTTTATATCATGGCACAAATTTGGCCCGTCACTGCTACATGGTAAAGACACAAATTTGGCCCGTCGCTGCTACACGGTAAAGCCACAAATTTGGCCCATCGCTGCTACACGGTAAAGCCACAAATTTGGCCCATCGCTGCTACACGGTAAAGCCACAAATTTGGCCCATCGCTGCTACACGGTAAAGCCACAAATTTGGCCACGCTGCTGCTGCTACGGTAAAGCCACAAATTTGGCCCACCACTGCTACATGGTAAAGCCACAAATTTGGCCCGTCACTGCTACACGGTAAAGCCACAAATTTGGCCCGTCACTGCTACACGGTAAAGCCACAAATTTGGCCCATCGCTCCTACACGGTAAAGCCACAAATTTGGCCCGTCGCTACTACCAGGTTATTTATTTATTATTTTTTTTACATCAAAGGTCACGGCTCAAGGGCAACAAAAAGAGTCCAAATAAATAAATAAAGCCCGCTCCTCGCCGCTCACATAACATGAAAGTAGAGTAGCCAAAAGAGGTCACAAAACTTACCCAGCAGCAGCCATCCTCTGGCCTGTGTGGTGCGAGGTGAAGAGTCTGCCCCCAGGCCAAGCACAGGTCTCCCAAGTAGCATAACTTTATTTTCATACAAAACTACCGACCCAGACAGTGGTGTGAGAAAAGTAGTGCCTCGTCGTGGCAGAGACGCACACATCTGACAAATCAACTCCCTAACAATACACTTCATATAAAAACATGGTACACATTTTATACTGTATGAACTATATATAAGGCAAACATGTCTTCTAATAAGCTTGCAGAGTCTGGCGTCGGGGCGCGGCGGCCCGGGGCAGAACACTCGCCGGCCCGGGGGTGTGGGGGCCTGGGGTGCTGCTGCTGCTCTGCCCTGGCGGGTCTGCTTCCCCCGGCGGAAGTCTGACCCAGTGAGGGCGGCAGTGGCCACCAGCACCCCCGCCTCTGCCCGTCCTTCCCTGGCAGCGCCTGGCGGGGCCGCTGGCTGCCCGGGGCGTGGCGCTGCTGGGCTGGGCGAACGGGGCGCCAGACCTGCCGCCAACGGTCCTCCAGACTGGCGGCGGCGGTGGGACGCAAGGGTGGGGGTTCGCCGCCTGTGCCGCAGAGTTTCGGGATTCGTTGCTTGTACCACAAGAGTTTGGTTGGCACTCGGAAACAAGTTGACTGACTTAGAATCCTAGAAAGTAACTATTTTTTTGTATTTCTAAACACTATTATATTGTAATATTTTTATACTCTTTGATTTCAAAATATAGGTATTTATTTTTATCTAGTAAAGCTCCACTGGCGGCCGCTGTATAAAGTAAAACAGGTAATATTTCCGGCTACGGTCCAAACACAAACACGGGCATCCACGGGTAGAAAACGGAGGTTATTAGTCAGTCGGTCAGTACGCGGGGCACGCCTCGGCAATGTCTACAGAGACTTGCTGTGTGCATCACCTCAAGGCAAACTTACCTACGCAATCCTTAAAACAAAGTGTAGAGCAAAGTCTCCAAAAGAAGCTTAAAAACAGTATAAAATATAAACAGAACAAGACTCTCCACCAGCCAGCTGTGGGGATCTGGAGCCTCGGGGACACTCGGACTGGGGCCGCCTGACACGGGGCTCGGGGCGGCGGGGCGGGGCGTGTGTGTGTACGGGTGTGATGGGGATGGGAGGCAGGGAAGGGGAAAAATGGAGAAAGATGCGTGTGTGTGTGTGTGTGTGTGTGTGTGTGTATGTGTGTGAGGAAGGAAGGATAGGGAAGGGGAACACAGCGAGGAATGGAAGGGAAAGAGAGATATGCGTGTGTGTATGTGTGTGTAAAGAGATGTGTGTGTGTATGTGTGTGTGTGTGTGTGTGTGTGTGTGTGTGTGTGTGTGATTCGCTTAATGGTATCTTCCTGTGCTGGGTTACAATCTAATGTGTTGTGGGTGTGAGGGCCTGGGGGTGCTCGACACACACACACACACACACACACACACACACACACACAGATACAGACTCACCCATATAACCCATTTCTACTCAAGACATTTCACTCGCTAAGCCTGCCTTACGTATAACCTTTTTTTTGTTATTGTCAGACATTTCAATACACAATCCTTACACAAATTAAAAGGAAAAATAACTTGTACGACAGGAAAGAGCATAAAACAATAAAAGAAAAAGATATGCCTTGGAAACTGTAGAATGCCTGGGTGATATGACGTAAGGGTGGAACAGGAAAAAGCACTTAAAAGAGATATTGCCTCGGAAACGATAGAATGCCTGGGTGATATGACGTGAGGGGTGGAGTGAGTTAGTTTACATCCGTTGTTCTGTCCGCTCACCGCTCTCCCCCACCAGGAGCTTAACACACATCAACCTCCTTCTGTTCCAGCGCACACGGACACCCCCACACCCCCACAAGAAGCATCAGAACACACACACAGCTTCACCACACGACACGCCCCCCCTCGGCCGCCTCTCCTTAACGTAGCTTTAACTAACGACAGACTGGCAAGCGGCGGGCCCTTCGGACACTCCCTCACACATACTCAGGTTCTTCCAGTTATGTACAGTAGTTGATAGTCTAGTCTTAGTGTTCTATCTCCCTAGTTAACGATCTCGGAAATGCAGGTGTTGGTGCCTCGAACGGACGATTGTGGAGCGCGTTGGTATGTCACGCGCTCAACCCGTCAATCAGTGGCTTCGTAAGTGTGTTGTTGTTGATGTTGTTGTTGTTCTTGGGTCTGCGTTTCCGCTTTCTTTTAATGCTTGTGATCTTTTAACGGCCTTCTCTTTTCCGGATGTTTTGATTTCGACGAGATTTTTCCTCTTCCGTATAATTTCCATGACCTTTCGTGGCTCTCTTTCCCCTTTTCCTTCGTTCTTCCTCTCCCGTTCAGGCACCAGAGAAGTTCGTAATAATCCCACACATATTTACTTTGCCTCTTCATCCTCCTCCTCCTCCTCCTCGCTGAATGGGACAAGATTTTTCCTCTTCCGCATAATTTCCATGACCTTTTGTGGCTCTCTTTCCCCTTTTCCTTCGTTCTTCCTCTCCCGTTCAGGCACCAGAGAAGTTCGTAATAGTCCCACACATATTTACTTTGCCTCTTCATCCTTATCCTCCTCCTCCTCGCTGAATGGGACGAGATTTTCCCTCTGCCGTATAATTTTCATGAACTTTTGTAGCTCTCTTTCCCCTTTTCCTTCGTTCTTCCTCTCCCGTTCAGGCACCAGAGAAGTTCGTAATAATCCCACACATATTTACTCCTCCTCCTCCTCCTCGCTGAATGGGACGAGATTTTTCCTCTTCCGTATAATTTTCATGAACTTTTGTGGCTCTCTCCCCTTTTCCTTCGTTCTTCCTCTCCCGTTCAGGCACCAGAGAAGTTCGTGATAATCCCACACATATTTACTTCACCTCTTCATCCTCCTCCTCGCTGAATGAGACGAGATTTTTCCTTTTCCTTATATATTTTTTTTTCACTCTCCCTCATGTTCAGGCACCAGAGAAGTTCGTAATAATCCCACACATATTTACTTTGCCTCTTCATCCTTATCCTCCTCCTCCTCGCTGAATGGGACGAGATTTTTCATTTTCCTTATATATTTTTTTTTCACTCTCGCACATTTATTTTGACTCCTCCTCCGTGTCCTCATCCTCGCTGCATCGGACAAGACCACCGACGTACGAGCTTAGACCACAAACGGAAAACCACACGTTCCCGTCCGCAACTGTACCGCTCTTACGACACGAGAAATACACAGGAACCATCGCTATTTTCCGACCGCACAGACAGACCTCACCTCCACACGTGACTACAAACCTTACAACCTACTTAATCGGTACCCTCCCATTCTATCGCTACCGTGTCATCGCACTCGGAACACTGCAGACGACGACACACAGTTCATCGATAAGACCGTCAGCGATGTTTTGCGATGGTTACAGATCGCCGGAAGTTACAATGTGATGGGATAGTTCGGTAACGTCGCTCCCGTACCGTGCTTGTTGTGGGAGCTTGTGACTGTCTCCTCAGGGTGGTACGAGCATTGACGAGTCCCTAGGTGGTGTGGCGTGTTGATGAGATGCCCTGTGTGGCGTGGCGTAGCGGGGTTCTGTACGTAATTGCATAGTTAATAGCGGAAGAACGAGAGTAGAAGAAAAGAAGAAGGAGAAGAAGGAAAGGAAGAAGAAGTATTTGGTGGTATTAGAACATAAGAAGAAGAGGAAAAGGAAGAGGAAAAAGAAGTGGATTTAATAATGAAGAAAAAGAAGAATCAAAACAAAAGGAAGAGGAAGAAAAAGAAGAAAAGTAAGAAGTGTTACCAGAGAAAAAAAAGAAAAAAAAAAGAAAATCAGTGTTACCAGAGAAAAAAAACTATGAAGAAGTGTTACCAGAGAAAAAAAAAAAGAAAAAAAAAGAAAATCAGTGTTACCAGAGAAAAAAAACTATGAAGAAGTGTTGCCAGAGAAAAAAAAAAAGAAAAACAAAAGAAAATCAGTGTTACCAGAGAAAAAAAAACTATGAAGAAGTGTTACCAGAGAAAAAAAAAAGAAAAGAAAAAAGAAAATCAGTGTTACCAGAGAAAAAAAACTATGAAGAAGTGTTACCAGAGAAAAAAATAAAGAAAAAAAAAAAGAAAATCAGTGTTACCAGAGAAAAAACAACTATGAAGAAGTGTTACCAGAGAAAAAAA
This sequence comes from Eriocheir sinensis, assembly GCF_024679095.1. NCBI lineage: Eukaryota > Metazoa > Arthropoda > Malacostraca > Decapoda > Varunidae > Eriocheir > Eriocheir sinensis. The sequence continues at coordinate 973,362 of NC_066565.1, forward strand.
TAAAGAAAAAAAAAAGAAAATCAGTGTTACCAGAGAAAAAACAACTATGAAGAAGTGTTACCAGAGAAAAAATAAAGAAAAACAAAAAGTGTTACCAGAGAGAAAAAAAATGAAAATAAACAAATGACAACAACAAAAACAAAAGGATATATAATTAGAATAACCCCTTTCCACCAAGACAAAAGAGCATCGCTATCAACCCTCATCAATTCATAGAGACAGTGAATAAGGGAACTCGGACACAGCGGACTACACCTCGCCAACACACCACATCCAACAGGGGGCTTCAGAACACACCCATCGCACACACAGGCATCGCTCTCTACCCTCATCAATTCGTACAGAGACGGTGAATGAGGGAACTCAGAGACAGCGGACTGCAGCTCGCCAACACACCACATCCAACAGGAGCTTCAGAACACACCCATCGCACACACAGGCCTTTACCTCACTCCCTCTCCTCTAACTACCTTACAAGCTACTTATATGATAGTCTCCCTAGCTTTAGTAGACACACGGCCCTCTCGGACATCATCTCTTCTTTCCCTTCAACGTAGCGAGATTTGAGGTTTTTGATCGCACTGTGTTGTAATTGAAAGTGGGCCTGGATTCTCCCTCATGTGATGGGTCTTCGAACACCTCCTCTTCTATCTCTGTGACGTAGCGAGACTTGAGGTTTTGATTGCACTGTGTCGTAACGCAAAGTGATCCTGAACTGTCCCTTGTATGATGGATTTTCGAACACCTTCTCTCTCTTCGGTGTAGCGAGACTAAAGCTTCTGATCGCATTCGTATCTGCACTGTTTTTTTGGATTTTTCATTTTTGTTATTTAAGTTTTCGTATTGGTCATTTTGTAGCATTCATAACTGCACCATTTTTCTTGGGTATCTTGTAATTCTCTGTCGCGTAAGTTTTTGTATTTGTATTTTGTATGTGCACTGTTTTTCTTGGGTATCTTGTAATTTCTCTGTCGCATAAGTTTTCATATTTGTATTTTGTATTTTGTATTTTGTATGTGCACTGTTTTTCTTGGGTATCTTGTAATTCTCTGTCGTGTAAGCTTTTGTATTTGTATTTTGTATTTTGTATTTGCACTGTTTTTCTTGGGTATCTTGTAATTCTCTGTCGCGCAAGTTTTTGTATTTGTATTTTGTATTTTGTATGTGCACTGTTTTTCTTGGGTATCTTGTAATTCTCTGTCGCGTAAGTTTTTGTATTTGTATTTTGTATGTGCACTGTTTTTCTTGGGTATCTTGTAATTCTCTGTCGCGTAAGTTTTCATATTTGTATTTTGTATTTTGTATGTGCACTGTTTTTCTTGGGTATCTTGTAATTCTCTGTCGTGTAAGCTTTTGTATTTGTATTTTGTATTTTGTATGTGCACTGTTTTTCTTGGGTATCTTGTAATTCTCTGTCGCGTAAGTTTTCACATTTGTATTTTGTATTTTGTATTTGCACTGTTTTTCTTGGGTATCTTGTAATTCTCTGTCGCGTAAGTTTTCACATTTGTATTTTGTATTTTGTATTTGCACTGTTTTTCTTGGGTATCTTGTAATTTCTCTGTCGTGTAAGCTTTTGTATTTTGTATTTTGTATGTGCACTGTTTTTCTTGGGTATCTTGTAATTCTCTGTCGCGTAAGTTTTTGTATTTGTATTTTGTATTTTGTATTTGCACTGTTTTTCTTGGGTATCTTGTAATTCTCTGTCGCGTAAGTTTTCACATTTGTATTTTGTATTTTGTATTTGCACTGTTTTTCTTGGGTATCTTGTAATTCTCTGTCGCGTAAGTTTCTGTATTTTGTATTTGCACTGTTTTTCTTGGGTATCTTGTAATTCTCTGTCGCGTAAGCTTTTGTATTTGTATTTTGTATTTTGTATGTGCACTGTTTTTCTTGGGTATCTTGTAATTCTCTGTCGCGTAAGTTTTCACATTTGTATTTTGTATTTTGTATTTGCACTGTTTTTCTTGGGTATCTTGTAATTCTCTGTCGTGTAAGTTTTTGTATTTTGTATTTTGTATTTGCACCATTTTTCTTGGGTCTTGTTATGTCTGTGTTATGAAGTTTTAGAATTGGTCAACTTGTAGAGTGTCTGAATCTTTCCACGGTGTTCCTCGCTCTCTCTCTCTCTGTGTCTGTGGTGGTTCTTCTAATGTCTATGAACACATGTATTGCACATCACTCCCTGCTGCCTGGTGGTACAGACTCTCCCTCATCACCGACGTCATCACCTTCTGCAAATATATCAATTCTTAGACCTTAAAATTTCCTATCGTCTGTGTATTTGCATTCTTAAACTTCAATATTCTTCCATTTTCTTTCATTTCCATTCTTAATAAGTTCAATCTTTTCTTTCATTTGCGATTTCCATTCCTAGACTTTTAAATTTTCTTTCATTTCCGTTCTTAATAAGTTCAATCTTTTCTTTCATTTGCGATTTCCATTCCTAGACTTTTAAATTTTCTTGCATTTCCGTTCTTAATAAGTTCAATCTTTTCTATCATTTCTGTATTTTCATTCCTAGACTTTTAAATTTTCTTCCATTTCCGCTCTTAATAACTTCAATCTTTTCTATCATTTCTGTATTTTCATTCCTAGACTTTTAAATTTTCTTCCATTTCCGCTCTTAATAACTTCAATCTTTTCTTTCATTTGCGATTTTCATTCCTAGACTTTTAAATCTTCTTCCATTTCCGCTCTCAATAACTTCAATCTTTTCTTTCAATTGTGATTTCCATTCCTAGACTTTTAAATTTTCTTCCATTTCCGCTCTTAATAAGTCCAATCTTTTCTTTCATTTGTGATTTCCATTCCTAGACTTTTAAATTTTCTTCCATTTTCATTCTTAATAACTTCAATCTTTTCTTTCATTTGCGATTTCCATTCCTAGACTTTTAAATTTTCTTCCATTTCCGCTCTCAATAACTTCAATCTTTTCTTTCATTTGCGATTTCCATTCCTAGACTTTTAAATTTTCTTCCATTTCCGCTCTCAATAACTTCAATCTTTTCTATCATTTCTGTATTTTCATTCCTAGACTTTTAAATTTTCTTCCATTTCCGTTCTTAATAAGTTCAATCTTTTCTTTCATTTGCGATTTCCATTCCTAGACTTTTAAATTTTCTTGCATTTCCGTTCTTAATAAGTTCAATCTTTTCTTTCATTTGCGATTTCCATTCCTAGACTTTTAAATTTTCTTGCATTTCCGCTCTCAATAACTTCAATCTTTTCTATCATTTCTGTATTTCCATTCCTAGACTTTTAAATTTTCTTCCATTTCCGCTCTCAATAACTTCAATCTTTTCTTTCATTTGCGATTTCCATTCCTAGACTTTTAAATTTTCTTCCATTTCCGCTCTCAATAACTTCAATCTTTTCTATCATTTCTGTATTTCCATTCCTAGACTTTTAAATTTTCTTCCATTTCCGCTCTCAATAACTTCAATCTTTTCTTTCATTTGCGATTTCCATTCCTAGACTTTTAAATTTTCTTCCATTTCCGCTCTCAATAACTTCAATCTTTTTTTCCGTTTCTGTGTTTTCATTCTTAAACTTCAATATTTTCTTTAAGTTCTGCCTTTCCATTCATTTCATCTGCACTTTTCCGTCTTCAACTATAAAATCTTCCTTCATTTCTGCATTTCCGTTCTTAACCTTCAAAATTTTCTTTCGTTTCTGTATTTTCATTCTTAAACTTCAATATTTTCTTTAACTTCAACTATAAAATCTTCTTCCATTTCCACATTTCCGTTCTTAACCTTCAAAATTTTCTCTCGTTTCTGTATTTTCATTCTTAAACTTCAATATTTTCTTTAACTTCAACTATAAAATCTTCTTTCATTTCTGCATTTCCGTTCTTAACCTTCAATATTTTCTTCTGTTTCTGTGTTTTCATTCTTAAACTTCAATATTTTCTTTAACTTCAACTATAAAATCTTCTTCCATTTCTGCATTTCCGTTCTTAACCTTCAATATTTTCTTCCGTTTCTGTATTTTCATTCTTAAACTTCAATATTTTCTTTAACTTCAACTATAAAATCTTCTTCCATTTCCACATTTTCGTTCTTAACCTTCAATATTTTCTTTAGTTTCTGTATTTTCATTCTTAACCTTCAATATTTTCTTTCGTTTCTGTATTTTCATTCTTAACCTTCAATATTTTCTTTCGTTTCTGTATTTTCATTCTTAACCTTCAATATTTTCTTTCGTTTCTGTATTTTCATTCTTAACCTTCAATATTTTCTTTCGTTTCTGTATTTTCATTCTTAAACTTCAATATTTTCTTTAACTTCAACTATAAAATCTTCTTTTGATTCCACATTTCCGTTCTTAATAACTTCAACCTCTTCTTTTGTTTGCGATTTCCATTCTTGACTTGCAAAATCTTCCTCAATTTCCGCATTCCCATTCTTGAACTTTAACCTTTTCCTCTATCTCCACATTTCCGCTGACCTTAACTTTCAATTTCTCCCCCATTTCCACACTTACACAATCCCTCTATCGTCAAGTTCGTACACGGTGGTCCGACGATATCTTTCCATTTCCATTTCCATTCATAAACCTTCAAATTTTCTTCTACTTTCACATTAACATAAATTTCTTAATCATCAGCTTCGAACACAGTAATCTAATGCTAGTTTTACACCCACATACGAGGCCAATTTCCGACCCTAAGCAGAAATGAGCGAGGAATCAAGGTGGTATTGTGTTTGTATTGCCGGTCATTACGTCACAACATGGGGTAGTGAACGGGGTGTAAGCGAGGGGTCCTTCTGTCGTGTCGCGCATAACAGGAACGCTCATGGAACCTCTAAGCACATGTACGGGTCTGGGGTCGTGTCGCTAGGAAGGACACACACACACACACACACACACACACACACACACACACACACACACACATGGCTTTGTTTACGTTCTGGACATCTTGAGGAAACATAACCTGCCTTGATGATAAGACAGACAAATCTCTCTCTCTCTCTCTCTGATGACACTGCCACCCATACTCATGTTGCCTTCTCTGTGTGTGTGTGTGTGTGTGTGTGTGTGTTTACCTAATCGGTGTTTTAAAGGGCCTGGGCTTACGCTCATGTGGTCCCGTCTCCATATCTGTACTTGTCCAACTTTTCCTTAGTGTGTGTGTGTGTGTGTGTGTGTGTGTGCATGGGTGGAGGAGGTGTGTGGTAGTGGCCGCCTCTCCACCACCACCACAACCAAGCTGACGTCACCCTACAGCATATCGCTACCGCCAGACTCTGCACTTCGCCACCCCAATGAGAGGCTGTCTGGGGCTGTTTGGGGACCTCTGAGTGACAGGGACAGCACTACACACACTACACAGCCCTTCCTCAGCCCTCCTGCACAGCGCCACACAGCACACTTGGGAGGTTCTTACGTTGGTGTACTGGTGGGTTGCGGAACTTGCCATTCTTGCTTGGAAACATCACAATCATTAGCTCGCCATCGTAACACTGGGCTGGTTAGACACACTGGTTATCTGCATGTGTGTGTGTGTGGAAGTGAGACTACCTCCACCTGTGCTTCCACCTGTATGGCTGTTAACGAGGCAGGTGGAGCAGAACGGTCGAGAAATACTGTTAGTTTGCATGGATCTGAGAAACGTCCGATCGGCAGTGAGTGGGTACAGTGTGTGGCTGAGGTTTCTTGTACGAGGGCGTGAGCAAAGCGAGTGTCTATCTGTTCCCTCCATGGCCTGTGTTGTTGCTGAACCAGGTACAAAATCTACACACAGGAGGGAAGGGAGTTTGTTGTGGTGTTGTGTGTTGATGGGTGGAGTTCCCAGGCTAACCGTCATCTTGTCCCCTCACAGAGCCTTCCCTCCATGGCCCAGGGTGTTGCTATGGTGCCAGGTACAAAATCTACACACGGGAGAGAAGGGAGTTTGTTGCGGTGTTGTGTGTTGATGGTAGGAGTTCCCAGGCTAACCCTCATCTTGTCCCCTCACAGAGCCTTCCCTCCATGGCCTGGGGTGTTGCTATGGTGCCAGGTACAAAATCTACACACGGGAGACAAGGGAGTTTGTTGAAGCGTTGTGTGTTGATGGTAGGAGTTTCCAGGCTAACCCTCATCTTGTCCCCTCACAGAGCCTTCCCTCCATGGCCCGGGGTGTTGCTATGGTGCCAGGTACAAAATCTACACACGGGAGACAAGGGAGTTTGTTGAAGCGTTGTGTGTTGATGGTAGGAGTTCCCAGGCTAACCCTCATCTTGTCCCCTCACAGAGCCTTCCCTCCATGGCCCGGGGTGTTGCTATGGTGCCAGGTACAAAATCTACACACAGGGGAAGAGGGAGTTTGTTGTGGTGTTGTGTGTTGATGGTAGGAGTTCCCAGGCTAACCCTCATCTTGTCCCCTCACAGAGCCTTCCCTCCATGGCCCGGGGTGTTGGTATGGCGCCAGGTACAAAATCCACACACGAGGAAGAAGGGAGTTTGTTGCAGCGTTGTGTGTTGATGGTAGGAGTTCCCAGGCTAACCCTCATCTTGTCCCCTCACAGAGCCTTCCCTCCATGGCCCGGGGTGTTGGTATGGCGCCAGGTACAAAATCTACACACAGGGAAGAAGGGAGTTTGTTGCAGCGTTGTGTGTTGATGGTAGGAGTTCCCAGGCTAACCCTCATCTTGTCCCCTCACAGAGCCTTCCCTCCATGGCTTGGGGTGTTGTTATGGTGCCAGGTACAAAATCTACACACAGGAGGGAAGGGAGTTTGTTGAAGCGTTGTGTGTTGATGGTAGGAGTTCCCAGGCTAACCCTCATCTTGTCCCCTCACAGAGCCTTCCCTCCATGGCCTGGGGTGTTGTTATGGCGCCAGGTACAAAATCTACACACAGGAGGGAAGGGAGTTTGTTGCGGTGTTGTGTGTTGATGGTAGGAGTTCCCAGGCTAACCGTCATCTTGTCCCCTCACAGAGCCTTCCCTCCATGGCCTGGGGTGTTGGTATGGTGCCAGGTACAAAATCTACACACAGGAGAGAAGGGAGTTTGTTGCGGTGTTGTGTGTTGATGGTAGGAGTTCCCAGGCTAACCGTCATCTTGTCCCCTCACAGAGCCTTCCCTCCATGGCCCGGGGTGTTGCTATGGTGCCAGGTACAAAATCTACACACAGGAGGGAAGGGAGTTTGTTGTGGTGTTGTGTGTTGATGGGTGGAGTTCCCAGGCTAACCCTCATCTTGTACCCTCACAGAGCCTTCCCTCCATGGCCCGGGGTGTTGTTATGGCGCCAAATACAAAATCTACACACAGGGGAAGAAGGGAGTTTGTTGCGGTGTTGTGTGTTGATGGCAGGAGTTCCCAGGCTAACCCTCATCTTGTCCCCTCACAGAGCCTTCCCTCCATGGCCTGGGGTGTTGCTATGGTGCCAGGTACAAAATCTACACACGGGAGACAAGGGAGTTTGTTGCGGTGTTGTGTGTTGATGGCAGGAGTTCCCAGGCTAACCCTCATCTTGTACCCTCACAGAGCCTTCCCTCCATGGCCTGGGGTGTTGCTATGGTGCCAGGTACAAAATCTACACACAGGAGGGAAGGGAGTTTGTTGTGGTGTTGTGAGTTGATGGTTGGAGTTCCCAGGCACCCTCATCTTGTCCCCTCACAGAGCCTTCCCTCCATGGCCCGGGGTGTTGTTATGGCGCCAAATACAAAATCTACACACAGGAGGGAAGGGAGTTTGTTGTGGTGTTGTGTGTTGATGGTAGGAGTTCCCAGGCTAACCCTCATCTTGTCCCCTCACAGAGCCTTCCCTCCATGGCCTGGGGTGTTGTTATGGCGCCAGGTACAAAATCTACACACAGGAGGGAAGGGAGTTTGTTGAAGCGTTGTGTGTTGATGGTAGTTGTTCCCAGGCTCATCCACGTCTTGGTCTAAGGCTCCGGGTAACAGGCTCAGGGTCACGCGGTTATGCTAGAGAGTGAGTCCGTTGTGATAGTGACTTGCGGCCGTCACTTCATCGGTCTGGGAGGAAGGGGGGAGTCACCATCACCACACCATCAGAGCAGGCAAACGTCACTCTCTTGAGCCCACGAAAACAGCTTCAGGAGGCGTGTTCTGAGAGTGGCTTGCAAACATTAGTCTTCAGAGGCCACACTACAGCTCTGATAGGCAAGTTCCGTGGCTGACTTCCGCCCTCCACTTCACCAGTTCAGGAGGAAGGAAGGAGAGTCACCATCACCAAACCATCAGAGCAGGCAAACGTTACTCTCCTGAGCCCACGAAAACAGCTTCAGGAGGCGTGTTCTGAGAGTGGCTTGCAAATGTTAGTCTTCAGAGGCAACACTACAGCTTCGATAGGTGAGTTCCATGGCTGACTTCCGCCCTCCACTTCACCAGTTCAGGAGGAAGGAAGGAGAGTCCCCACAACCACACCATCAGAGCAGGCAAATGTTACTCTCTTGAGCCCACGAAAACAGCTTCAGGAGGCGTGTTCTGAGAGTGGCTTGCAAATGTTAGTCTTCAGAGGCAACACTACAGCTTCGATAGGCAAGTTCCATGGCTGACTTCTGCCCTCCACTTCACCAGTTCAGGAGGAAGGAAGGAGTCACCATCACCACACCATCAGAGCAGGCAAATGTTGCTCTTCAGAGGCCACGAAAACAGCTTCAGGAGGCGTGTTCTGAGAGTGGCTTGCAAACATTAGTCTTCAGAGGCAACACTACAGCTCCGATAGGTGAGTTCCATGGCTGACTTCCGCCCTCCACTTCAGCAGTTCAGGAGGAAGGAAGGAGAGTAACCACTGCCTTGACATCACAGCAGTCAAATGTTGCTCTTCAGAGGCCACACAACAGCTCCGATATGCGAGTTCCATGGCTGACTTCCGCCCTCCACTTCAGCAGTTCAGGAGGAAGGAAGGAGAGTAACCACTGCCTTGACATCACAGCAGTCAAATGTTGCTCTTCAGAGGCCACACAACAGCTCCGATAGGTGAGTTCCATGGCTGACTTCCGCCCTCCACTTCACCAGTTCAGGAGGAAGGCAAACGTCACTCTCTTGAGGCCACGAAAACAGCTTCAGGAGGCGTGTTCTGAGAGTGGCTTGCAAATGTTACTCTTCAGAGGCCACACAACAGCTCCGATAAGCAAGTTCTGTATATACACAAGTGGATGAAACGACCCCAACAGGAGGAGGAGGACCGTGGATGGACAGGACTCAACGACCGACCAACAGCCACACACCACAAGGAGATGACCTGAGGAGGAGGAGGAGGAAGGGAAGGAGGAGGAGGAGGAGGCTGAGGAAGGGTTAAGCTAAGGAAATGTCACACACTAAAATGTCGTATATACAGTGTTGTGGGCGGGGCGGACATGATTGGTGATGGGTGATGAATGGGGGGGGGAGGGGGTGCCAGGGGGATATGATTGTTCTTGCACATGTCCTGGGGCGGAGGCGGCGGAGGTGGAGGCGAGTCCCACGTTGAGCGGAAGAGCGGAAAGAGCGTGCGGAAGACAAGACTGGGAGAGGAGACGAATGTGGAGGAGGTGGAGGAGGAGAGAGAGAATCCTGAGAGAGACATTCCTCCGTGGAGAGAAACAGCGGCGGCGGAGGGAGGGAGGGAGCGACAACCCATAACCAACGCACACACGCACACACACACACCGCCCCTCAGCCCCAGGCGTCGATAGCGTCCACTGGGGGGGAGGAGGTGGGACAGGGGGAGACACCAGGGCGTAAGCAAACATCCCACTTTCAGGAGGTCCATACATGTCCGGCACTGTGCACGCCCCCTGTGGCACTGCGGGGGGGGGGAGGTGACGAGGGGGGGATCTGGGGGCAGCACCGGCAACCATGCGACGAGATAACGTGTGTGAGGGCGCGAGGGGGGGGCTGTCGGTCTGTCCGTTGGTCCGCCGGCGAGGCAACTACACAGCCGCTCCATTGCTCAGGAACGTGTGGGTTGGGGATTCCGTCTCCGTTCCTGAGGACAAGAGACAGGGGGGTGAGGGAGAGACGCACAACACCTCTCCTCCTCACACCTCCTCCTCCTCCTCCTCCTTCCTCTCGGCTGCCTCAACCCACACTCTGAGCATCTGCAAGAAACCATGAATGAGATTAGAGACTGGGCAGGGTGGGAGGGGCTGGCTACGGTGATGTGCGTCAATGGTTAAGATCAAGATAGCGTCAATATTTCGTCAAGGTTAACATACACATTACCACTGAGGCCAAGTTCACGCTGTGCCGAGTCTGGCCCATGACAACCTAGCAAAAAGTTTTGTTTAGTCGGCGCAACATCTGTGGTCATATGCTGGAGGGAGACAGATGGGGAAGGAATTATAGGAAAGTTTTGTTTAGTCGGCGCAACATCTGTGGTCATATGCCGGAGAGAGACAGAAGGGGAAGGAATTATAGGAGAAGGGAAAGTTTGGTTTAGTCAGTGCAACATCTGTGGTCATATGCCGGAGAGAGACAGAAGGGGAAGGAATTATAGGAGAAGGGAACAGACCCCAGGAGACGGGACACAACCCTCGATTAATACCTGGTACCCATTCACTGCTGGGTGGACAGGGGCGTAGGGTATCGGAAAAGCCGCCCAAATTTTTCCACTACGCCCGGACAAACTAGCAACTCAGGCTACACGAGGTCTTGGGTGTGTAATTAGCGGGCTTTTTTTAATGCACTTTTCGTTGCCCTTGAACCGTTTCATTTGTTGTAAAAAATAAATAAATAAATAAATAAATAAAAAGTTGATGTGAAAGTGTCTCGAAATGATCGGCGGATACTTCTCTCTCTCTCTCTCTCTCCATCTATCTGATTATCTGAAACGTGTCTGGTACAAGTCCGTGTGTGAAACTAATTTTGACTGCACACATGTATAGAATTAGTTAAGTGTACATGAGTGAGGTGTTTGTTTATCTTTATTCTTTACTCTCTCCCTCTGTGTGTAATTCACCTCCTGGTTTGCTGCGGGTCAGACATCCAGCCGCTCCCCTACGAAAGACCACAGAGCTCGTAGTACCGATCTTTGGGCAGGACCGAGACACTCACACACAGCACACCGCCACAACGAGGTCACAACTCCTTGCCTGACGTCGCGTACCTACTCACTGCTGGGTGAACAGGGACTACACGGGAAGGAAGATAAACACAACTTATCTTCACCCGGCCGGGGAATAGAACCACGGTCCTTCTGGTTGTGAGGCAGACGCTCTATCCACTGAGCTACCAGGCCGTGTGTGTGTGTGTGTGTGTGTGAGTGGGCCTAAAATTCGCTGGGTTGTCGTGGTCCAGACTCGGCACAGTGTGGATTTGGCCCTTAGAGATGACGAGACAGCCTTACCTTAGCCTCATCAATACATGCAAAGGAAACTAAGAATTAAATGAGTTCCTGCTGAAGACTTGTGAGGTGAGGAAATTACCGAGACATCATGAAACATCCCTTGCACTCCTCCTCCACCAGACACCTTTAAATGCATTGTAAAAAGTGTAGAGAGAGGAAGATTTGCCCTGAGTTATGGAGACACTGAAGGGCGATCTCTTGCTGGGGTGACGCTGAGCTAATCCTTGAGAGAAATAATTAGAGGGAAACAGAGGATTATGGAGCGACATTGAGCTAATCCTTGAGAGAAATGATTAGGAGAAAACAGAGGATTATGGAGTGACGCTGGGCTAATCCTTGAGAGAAGTGATTAGAGGGAAACAGAGGATTATGTAGGAAGTAAGCAGCTCACACACCCATGAACACACACACACACACACACACACACACACACACACACACATTAAACCCAAAAATAAAATAAATAAATAAAACAGGAAGAAAATGAAGAAAACGTCACTCATCCAAGCTCCCCACCCCCCCACCCCTGCCCCTCTCCTATACCCCCCTACCCCCTAATATAAGGAAAAAAAAGAAGGAAAGAAGAAAGGAAAAAGAAAATAAAAGAGAACTGAAGACAGAGAAGAAGAAAAAAGACAATTATTGGTGTGGTATTGGGAAACCTATCCTCTCGAAATTGACCCCCTCTGTCGCCCGCCTCTTTGGATTCTGGAGCGGCTGGCTTTTTTTTATATTATTGTATCCTTTTCTTTGTGCCTTTGAGCTGTCATGCCTAGTAGTAGTAGTAGTAGTAGTAGTGGTAGCAGTAGTAGTAATACCGAATCTAATACTGCATCGGCCATAGCAAGGAGGGCGAAAAATCAACGCTATAAAAATCAGATCACGCCTCACCGTTGGAGTTCCCCGAGGTGCCGTTCTGTGCCCCGCCCGTGCCGCCGCCGCCGCCGCCCCGGTACTGCGGCGCGGGTCCCCATATCCGCACGGTGGCGTCGTCGGACACGGAGGCGATCATGGAGGGGTAGACGGGGTTCCAGGTGACGCAGTTGACGGTGCGCGAGTGACCCGAGAGTGTGACCACTGGCAACTCACGCTTGTGGTGCCAGATGTATACCTTGTTGTCTGCCGGGGAGGGAGGGAGAGAGAGAGAGGGATGGTGAATGTAAGGAAAAATACACTTTGTTGTCTACTGGGGAGGGAGTCAGAGAGAGAGAGGGATGGTGAATGTAAGGAAAAATACACTTTGTTGTCTGCCGGGGAGGGAGTGAGAGAGAGAGGGATGGTGAATGTAAGGAAAAATACACGTTGTTGTCTGCTGGGGAGGGAGGGAGAGAGAGGGATGATGAATGCAAGGAAAAAATATACCTTGTTGTCTGCCCGGGAGAGAGAGAGAGAGAGAGAGAGAGAGGGGGAGGGGGGGATGATGAATGTAAAGAAAAAAATTAGCGCAAGGGAAGATCATAGAAGCAAAATGAGAGGACTTCTAACCATAATTCACAGCCTATCGTGTGTGTGAATCCTCTGAACCTAACCTAACCTAACCCCCTCCCCTCCGTACCTTCACTCCCCAAAGGAATGGCAAGGAAAGTAAGATTATAGAAGCAAAACGAGAGGACTTCAAACCATAATTCACAGCCTATCGTGTGTGTGAATCCTCTGAACCTAACCTAACCTAACCCCCTCCCCTCTGTACCTTCACTCCCCAAAGGAATGGCAAGGAAAGTAAGATTATAGAAGCAAAACGAGAGGACTTCAAACCATAATTCACAGCCTATCGTGTGTGTGAATCCTCTGAACCTAACCTAACCTAACCCCCTCCCCTCTGTACCTTCACTCCCCAAAGGAATGGCAAGGAAAGTAAGATTATAGAAGCAAAACGAGAGGACTTCAAACCATAATTCACAGCCTATCGTGTGTGTGAATCCTCTGAACCTAACCTAACCTAACCCCCTCCCCTCCGTACCTTCACTCCCCAAAGGAATGGCAAGGAAAGTAAGATTATAGAAGCAAAACGAGAGGACTTCAAACCATAATTCACGGCCTATCATGTGTGTGAATCCTCTGAACCTAACCTAACCTAACCTAACCTAACCTAGCAGAGTCGCCCTCCGTACCTTCACTCCCCAAAGGAATGGCAAGGAAAGTAAGATTATAGAAGCAAAACGAGAGGACTTCAAACCATAATTCACGGCCTATCACGTGTGTGAATCCTCTGAACCTAACCTAACCTAACCTAACCTAGCAGAGTCGCCCTCCATAACTTCACTCCCCAAAGGAATGGAAAGGAAAGGAAGATCATAGAAGCAAAACGAGAGGACTTCAAACCATAATTCACGGCCTATCATGTGTGTGACAATCCTCTGAACCTAACCTAACCTAACCCCCTCCCCTCCGTACCTTCACTCCCCAAAGGAATGGCAAGGAAAGTAAGGTTATAGAAGCAAAACAAGAGGGCTTCAAACCATAATTCACTGCCTATCATGTGTGTGAATCCTCTGAACCTAACCTAACCTAACCCCCTCCCCTCCGTACCTTCACTCCCCAAAGGAATGGCAAGGAAAGTAAGATTATAGAAGCAAAACAAGAGGGCTTCAAACCATAATTCACTGCCTATCATGTGTGTGACAATCCTCTGAACCTAACCTAACCTAACCCCCTCCCCTCCGTACCTTCACTCCCCAAAGGAATGGCAAGGAAAGTAAGATTATAGAAGCAAAACGAGAGGACTTCAAACCATAATTCATCGCCTATCTTGTGTGTGAATCCTCTGAACCTAACCTAACCTAACCTAACCTAGCAGAGTCGCCCTCCATAACTTCACTCCCCAAAGGAATGGAAAGGAAAGGAAGATCATAGAAGCAAAACGAGAGGACTTCAAACCATAATTCACGGCCTATCATGTGTGTGACAATCCTCTGAACCTAACCTAACCTAACCTAACCCCCTCCCCTCCGTACCTTCACTCCCCAAAGGAATGGCAAGGAAAGTAAGATTATAGAAGCAAAACAAGAGGACTTCAAACCATAATTCACGGCCTATCATGTGTGTGAATCCTCTAAACCTAACCTAACCCCCTCCCCTCCGTACCTTCACTCCCCAAAGGAATGGCAAGGAAAGTAAGATTATAGAAGCAAAACAAGAGGACTTCAAACCATAATTCACTGCCTATCATGTGTGTGAATCCTCTAAACCTAACCTAACCTAACCCCCTCCCCTCCGTACCTTCACTCCCCAAAGGAATGGCAAGGAAAGTAAGATTATAGAAGCAAAACGAGAGGACTTCAAACCATAATTCACTGCCTATCATGTGTGACAATCCTCTGAACCTAACCTAACCTAACCCCCTCCCCTCCGTACCTTCACTCCCGGAGGCGATGAAGTTCTGGTAGTCTCCCCCGAAGCAGGAGTGGATGGTGTAATGTCCCTGCGTCAACCCTCGGAACTTGCGCACCAGAGTTCTGTTGCGCAGGTCCCAGAGGTGGACGCCCTGACTGGCCACGTTGAGCAGCGCATAGTTCCCGGTCTGGTCCAGGGTGAACGACATGATGCTGTGGTCCTCTTGGATGCTGCGGAGGAAGGGTGATTAGGGTGCGTGAGAGGTTGAAGATATGTAAGATTCAGTTTTGGAAAGGCTTGAATTCGTAACGCTTATAGTTATGGAGACAGGGATACGCTACATCTATAGTTTTTGTAAGACTCAAATACGTAGCTTCTATAGTTTACGTAAGACTCAAATACGTAACCTCTATAGTTTTGGTAAGATTCAAATACGTAACATCTATAGTTTACGTAGGACTCAAGTACGTAACCTCTATAGTTTTGGTAAGATTCAAATACGTAACCTCTATAGTTTTGGTAAGACTCAAATACGTAACATCTATACTTTCCATAAGACTAGGATACCAGCATTTATAGTTTTTGTAAGACTCAAATACATAACATCTATACTTTCCATAAGACTAGGATACCAACATTTATAGTTTTTGTAAGACTCAAATACGTAACATCTATACTTTCCATAAGACTAGGATACCAGCATTTATAGTTTTTGTAAGACTCAAATACGTAACATCTATACTTTCCAAAAGACTAGGATACCAACATTTATAGTTTTTGTAAGACTCAAATTCGTAACCTCTATACTTTCCATAAGACTAGGATACCAGCATTTACAGTTTTTGTAAGACTCAAATTCGTAACCTCTATACTTTCCATAAGACTAGGATACCAACATTATAGTTTTTGTAAGACTCAAATTCGTAACCTCTATACTTTCCAAAAGACTAGGATACCAACATTTATAGTTTTTGTAAGACTCAAATTCGTAACATCTATACTTTCCAAAAGACTAGGATACCAACATTTATAGTTTTTGTAAGACTCAAATTCGTAACATCTATACTTTCCAAAAGACTAGGATACCAACATTTATAGTTTTTGTAAGACTCAAATTCGTAACATCTATACTTTCCATAAGACTAGGATACCAACATTTATAGTTTTTGTAAGACTCAAATACGTAACCTCTATACTTTCCAAAAGACTAGGATACCAACATTTACAGTTTTTGTAAGACTCAAATTCGTAACCTCTATACTTTCCAAAAGACTAGGATACCAACATTTACAGTTTTTGTAAGACTCAAATTCGTAACCTCTATACTTTCCAAAAGACTAGGATACCAACATTTACAGTTTTTGTAAGACTCAAATTCGTAACCTCTATACTTTCCAAAAGACTAGGATACCAACATTTACAGTTTTTGTAAGACTCAAATACGTAACATCTATACTTTCCATAAGACTAGGATACCAACATTATAGTTTTTGTAAGACTCAAATACGTAACCTCTATACTTTCCATAAGACTAGGATACCAGCATTTACAGTTTTTGTAAGACTCAAATACGTAACCTCTATACTTTCCATAAGACTAGGATACCAACATTTATAGTTTTTGTAAGACTCAAATTCGTAACCTCTATACTTTCCAAAAGACTAGGATACCAACATTTACAGTTTTTGTAAGACTCAAATACGTAACCTCTATACTTTCCATAAGACTAGGATACCAACATTTACAGTTTTTGTAAGACTCAAATACGTAACCTCTATACTTTCCATAAGACTAGGATACCAACATTTACAGTTTTTGTAAGACTCAAATACGTAACATCTATACTTTCCAAAAGACTAGGATACCAACATTTATAGTTTTTGTAAGACTCAAATTCGTAACCTCTATACTTTCCAAAAGACTAGGATACCAACATTTATAGTTTTTGTAAGACTCAAATTCGTAACCTCTATACTTTCCAAAAGACTAGGATACCAACATTTATAGTTTTTGTAAGACTCAAATTCGTAACATCTATACTTTCCATAAGACTAGGATACCAACATTATAGTTTTTGTAAGACTCAAATACGTAACATCTATACTTTCCAAAAGACTAGGATACCAACATTATAGTTTTTGTAAGACTCAAATACGTAACATCTATACTTTCCAAAAGACTAGGATACCAACATTTATAGTTTTTGTAAGACTCAAATACGTAACATCTATACTTTCCATAAGACTAGGATACCAACATTTATAGTTTTTGTAAGACTCAAATACGTAACCTCTATACTTTCCATAAGACTAGGATACCAACATTATAGTTTTTGTAAGACTCAAATACGTAACATCTATACTTTCCATAAGACTAGGATACCAACATTTATAGTTTTTGTAAGACTCAAATACGTAACCTCTATACTTTCCATAAGACTAGGATACCAACATTTACAGTTTTTGTAAGACTCAAATACGTAACCTCTATACTTTCCATAAGACTAGGATACCAACATTTATAGTTTACGTAAGACTCAAATACGTAACCTCTATACTTTCCAAAAGACTAGGATACCAACATTATAGTTTTTGTAAGACTCAAATACGTAACCTCTATACTTTCCATAAGACTAGGATACCAACATTTATAGTTTTTGTAAGACTCAAATACGTAACATCTATACTTTCCATAAGACTAGGATACCAACATCTATAGTTTCCGGAGGCTCAGAACCCCATTACTTACATATTATGGTCCTGAACCTCCTCAAAGTGGTAGCCTCGGATGCGGTGGTGTGTGTCCGAGGCCAGAACAGTCTTGCCGTCGTTCTGTATGGCGAGACATTGCACGCGTACCCCCTCCCACGAGTCAAGGATCTGCCCCTCCAAGTCGCACTGGTAGAACTGACCTCGCATCCCCCCGCACACGAACTTCCGGGAGTCCTGCGAAGGGAGAGAGAATGAGAGAAGGAAAACAGGAGAGGAAAGAAAGTTGGAAAGTTTGGTTTAGTCGGCGCAACATCTGTGGTCATATGCCGGAGAGAGACAGAAGGGGAAGGAATTATAGGAGAAGGGAAAGTTTGGTTTAGTCGGCGCAACATCTGTGGTCATAAGCAGTAGAGAGACAAAAGGGGAAGGAATTATAGAAGGGAAAGTTTGGTTTAGTCGGCGCAACATCTGTGGTCATATGCCGGAGAGAGACAGAAGGGGAAGGAATTATAGGAGAAGGGAAAGTTTGGTTTAGTCGGCGCAACATCTGTGGTCATATGCCGGAGAGAGACAGAAGGGGAAGGAATTATAGGAGAAAGGAACAGACCCCAGGAGACGGGACACAACCCCCGATTAATACCTGGTACCCATTCACTGCTGGGTGGACAGGGGCGTAGGGTATCGGAAAAGCCGCCCAAATTTTTCCATTCCGCCCGGGAATCGAAACCAGGCTCTCTTGGTTGTGAGCTGAGTGTGCTAACCACTGCACCACGAAGCCCCCAAAGGAAATGGGAAGGGAAGGAGAGCAGAGGTGGTGAGTGAAGAGAGAAAGAATGACCTCACTTTGTTGTATAGAAAGTCTCATTAGTAAGGAAGCATATATGAGTTTTCTGAGTCAAGACGTATAGTGACTGTTTGGGGTTTTGTTAGGTTAGGTTTAGGGTATCTTCAAACACATGATAGCCAGCACCTTATGGTATACATCAACAAATAATGACCTCACTTCCTCGCATAGAAAGTCTCATAATTAAGGAAGCATATATGAGTTTTCTGAGTCAAGACCAATAGTAACTGTTTGGGGTTTTGTTAGGTTAGGTTAGGTTAAGTTTAGGGTATCTTCAAACACATGACAGCCAGCACCTTATGGTATATATCAACAAAGAATGACCTCACTTTGTCGCATAGAAAGTCTCATTAGTAAGGAAGCATATATGAATTTTCTGAGTCAAGACGTATGGTAACTGTTCGGGGTTTTGTTAGGTTAAGTTTAGGGTATCTTCAAACACGTGATAGCCAGCACCTTATGGTATAAATCAACAAAGAATGACCTCACTTTGCTGTATAGAAAGTCTCATTAGTAAGGAAGCATATATGAGTTTTCTGAGTCAAGACCTATAGTGACTGTTTGGGGTTTTGTTAGGTTAGGTTTAGGGTATCTTCAAACACATGATAGCCAGCAACTTATGGTATAAATCAACAAAGAATGACCTCAATTTGCTGTATAGAAAGTCTCATTAGTAAGGAAGCATATATGAGTTTTCCGAGTCAAGACGTATGGTAACTGTTTGGGGTTTTGCTAGGTTAGGTTAGGTAAGGAAGCATGGGTAAATTTTCCGAGTCAAGACGTATGGCAACTGTTCGGGGGTTTTGGGGGTTACCTTATGCCAGGCTGCACAGGTGAGTGAGTCATCAGGGGAATTAGACACCTTGCAGATCTGTTCCCCTCTTTCTGTGTCCCAAACCTGAAACACAGACACACACAGAGACAGATTAGACAGACTGGTATATTGACAAATGGCTGGCGATCACAACATAGCTTAACCCCTTGACTGACAGAGGGGAGAGGAAGGAAGGAAGAATGGGAGAGAGAGACAAGATTAAGGAAGGAAAAGGGAAGGAAAGAAAGGAATGGAGGAGGAATGAAGAAAGATTAGGAGAGAGAGAGAGAGAGAGAGAGAGAGAGAGAGAGAGAGAGAGAGAGAGAGAGAGAGAGAGAGAGAGAGAGAGAGAGAGAGAGAGAGAGAGAGAGAGAGGAACAACCCAAAACTAAAAAAAAGGGGAAAAAATCGAAATGGACAAAAAAAGACAAAAATTGGACCAAAAAAGTAAAAAAAAATGAGATTAGAAAAGAATAGAGAGAGAGAGAGAGAGAGAGAGAGAGAGAGAGAGAGAGAGAGAGAGAGAGAGAGAGAGAGAGAGAGAGAGAGAGAGAGAGAGAGAGAGAGAGAGAGAGAGAGAGAGAGAGAGAGAGAGAGAGAGAGAGAGAGAGAGAGAGACAGGAACAACCCCAAAACTAAAAAAACAAAAGAAAAACAAAACAAAGAAAACGAGACGAAAACGAGACGAAAACAAAACGCGTTGAGACGAGACCCACCATGAGCTCGGCCGCCTCCTCCTGCAGACATACGATGAGCTTGACGCTGTCGGGGCTCCAGGCGAGGTAGACCACCCCATACGAGTGTCCGTCCAGGGTGAACCGCCGCGTCACCGTCAGCTGGTCCTGGGGGGGGAGGGGAGGGGGGGGGGGGGGTGAGAACGGTGGGTGTGTGTTTTGCCTATTGTTGTTGTTGTTGTTGTTTTTATTTATTTTACGGCGAGGGAAAGGAAAGAAAAAACTGTGTCGGAAAATAAGGGATAATGAGTTTTTTTTTGTGTGTGTGGTTATGAGAATGTAGGAAGGAAGGAAGGAAGGAAGGAAGGAAAGGAAGGAAGGAAGGAAGAGTAGGGTAGGAAATAGGAATAAAAAGGAAGGAAAGAAGGAAGGAAAGAAAGGAAGGAAGGAAGGAAGGAAGAGTAGGGTAGGAAATAGGAATAATGAAGGAAGGAAGGAAATATGTGAGAAAAAGGGAGGAAGGAAAAAGAAAGAATGGAGAGAAGGAAGGAAGGAAGGAAGAGGAAGGAAATAAGAACAGAGAGAGAGAAAGGAGGGAAGGAAGGAAGGAAGGAAAAAGAAAGAATGGAGAGAAGGAAGGAAGGAAGGAAGGAAGGGATGGAAATAAGAACAGAGAGAGAAAGGAGGGAAGGAAGGAAGGAAAAAGAAAGAATGGAGAGAAGGAAGGAAGGAAGGAAGGAAGGGAAGGAAATAAGAACAGAGAGAGAAAGGAGGGAGGGAAGGAAGGAAGGAAAAAGAAAGAATGGAGAGAAGGAAGGAAGGAAGGGAAGGAAATAAGAACAGAGAGAGAAAGGAAGGAAGGAAGGAAAAAGAAAGAATGGAGAGAAGGAAGGAAGGAAGGAAGGAAGGGTAGGAAATAAAAAGAGAGAAAGGAAGGAAGGAAGAAAAAAAGGAAAAAGAAAGAATGGAGAGAAGGAAGGAAGGAAGGAAGGAAGGGTAGGAAATAAAGAGAGAAAGGAAGGAAGGATGAAAAAAAAAAGGAAAGGAAAAAGAAGGAATGGAAGAAAGAGTGAACATGGAGAATAGACAAAATGATGATGAGCCTACCACACACACACACACACACACACACACACACACACCAAGGATTAACTCACAGGATCGACCTCCCAGATGATGACGGTGGAGTCCTTGGATCCCGTGGCAAGCTTGGATCCATCAGGGCTGAAGCGCGCGATCCACACCTCATCGCAGTGGTCGGAGAGTACCTGGATGGTGGTGCCGGGGAAGGCGTTGCGCGGGCAGGAGTGGTCCATCAGCAGCGACCCGCCTGAACCCAGCACCTGTAGGGTAAGGGAGCGTTGAAATGTGTTATCCGTCCATGTATTTCTCCTCATTACATTTTTATTTTTATTTTTGCATCAGAGGACATGGCTCAAGGGCAATAAAATGAGTGCAAATAAAAAGCCTGCTGCTCGTCGCTCCCATAAACGATAAAAGTAACATCCTTCTCCCACACTCAGTTTCCTCTTCTACGAACTCCCATGCGCCATATGACCTAACCTAACCTGACCTTGCCTGCCCAATCCCAGCAGACGTAACCTAACCTAACCTAACCTAACCTAAGCTAAGGTCAGTCAATGAATCAGCCTAACTTAACCTAGTCTACCAAACCTAACCTAGCCTAACTTAACCTAGTCTACCAAACCTAACCTAACCTAACTTAACCTAGTCTACCAAACCTAACCTAACCTAACTTAACCTAGTCTACCTAACCTAACCTAACCTAACTTAACCTAGTCTACCTAACCTAACCTAACCTGACCTTGCCTGCCCAATCCCAGCAGACGTAACCTAACCTAAGCTAAAGTCAGTCTATGAATCAGCCTAACTTAACCTAGTCTACCTAACCTAACCTAACCTGACCTTGCCTACCCAATCCCATGTGCCATATGACCTAACCTAACCTGACCTTGCCTACCAATCCCAGCAGACGTAACCTAACCTAACCTAAAGTCAGTCTATGAATCAGCCTAACTTAACCTAACCTAACCTAGCCTAACTTAACCTAGTCTACCTAACCTAACCTAACCTGACCTTGCCTGCCCAATCCCAGCGGACATAACCTAATCTAACCTACCCTAAGCTAAGGTCAGTCAATGAATCAGCCTAACTTAACCTAGTCCACCTCACCTAACTTAACCTGTTGGATGTGGATTTCCTACAGTCAGACCTCGCCAAGCTTAATTTCCCCTTCTCTTAACCTAACCAAGCTTATCTAACCCTAACCAAACTTAACCTAACTTAATTTGCCCTTCTCTTAACCTAACCTAACCTAACCTAACCTAACCAAGCTTATCTAACCCTAACCTAACTTAACCTAACTTAAACTCCAACCTAACCTAACCCAACCAAGCTTATCTAACCCCAACCAAACATAACCCAACTTAATTTCCCTTCTTAACCCAACCTAACCCAACCTAACCAACCAAGCTTATCTAACCCCAACCAAACTTAACCTAACTTAATTTCCCTTCTCAACCCAACCTAACCTAACCTAACCTAACCAAGCTTATCTAACCCTAACCAAACTTAACCTATCTTATTTTGCACTTCTCTTAACCTAACCTAACCTAACCTAACCTAACCAAGCTTATCTAACCCTAACCTAACTTAACCTAACTTAATTTCCCCTTCTCTTAACCTAACCTAACCTAACCTAACCAAGCTTATCTAACCCTAACCTAACTTAACCTAACTTAATTTCCCCTTCTCTTAACCTAACCTAACCTAACCTAACCTAACCAAGCTTATCTAACCCTAACCTAACTTAACCTAACTTAATTTCCCCTTCTCTTAACCTAACCTAACCTAACCAAGCTTATCTAACCCTAACCTAACTTAACCTAACTTAATTTCCCCTTCTCTTAACCTAACCTAACCTAACCTAACCTAACCAAGCTTATCTAACCCTAACCTAACTTAACCTAACTTAATTTCCCCTTCTCTTAACCAAACCTAACCTGACCTAACCAAGCTTATCTAACCCTAACCTAACTTAACCTAACTTAATTTCCCCTTCTCTTAACCTAACCTAACCTAACCTAACCTAACCAAGCTTATCTAACCCTAACCTAACTTAACCTAACTTAATTTCCCCTTCTCTTAACCTAACCTAACCTAACCTAACCTAACCAAGCTTATCTAACCCTAACCTAACTTAACCTAACTTAATTTCCCCTTCTCTTAACCTAACCTAACCTGACCTGACCTTGCCTGCCCAATCCCAGCAGACGTGACCCACCTGGCTGTCTGTGTAGGTATTGTGGTAGGCGCACTGTGTCTTCTGCTGCTCCACGGCCTGTAGAATCAGTGTTTCCAGCCTGCCGGGGGGAGAGGAAGGAAGGTTAAGGATGGGAACGAAAGGGGGAGAGAGAGAGAGAGAGAGAGAGAGAGAGAGAGAGAGAGAGAGAGAGAGAGAGAGAGAGAGAGAGAGAGAGAGAACCCAAAACCATGAGGGAAAAGAAGAGGAAGAAGGGAAGGAAAAAGAAGAGAGGAAAGAGAACCAAAAAAAAAAGAAAGGAAGGAAAGGAAATGAGAAGAGAAAAGAGGAGAGAGAGAGAGAGAGAGAGAGAGAGAGAGAGAGAGAGAGAGAGAGAGAGAGAGAGAGAGAGAGAGAGAGAGAGAGAGAGAGAATTAAAGATAGACAGATAGATAGTTATACAGAGAGAGAGAGAGAGAGAGAGAGAGAGAGAGAGAGAGAGAGAGAGAGAGAGAGAGAGAGAGAGAGAGAGAGAATTAAAGATAGACAGATACATATATAGATAGATATAGTTATACTGAGAGAGAGAGAGAGAGAGAGAGAGAGAGAGAGAGAGAGAGAGAGAGAGAGAGAGAGAGAGAGAGAGAGAGAGAGAGAGAGAGAGAGAGAGAGAGAGAGAGAGAGAGAGAGAGAGAGAGAGAGAGAGAGAGAGAGAGAGAGAGAGAGAGAGAGAGAGAGAGAGAGAGAGAGAGAGAGAGAGAGAGAGAGAGAGAGGAAGAACCCAAAACAACAAAGGAAAAGAAGAGGAAGAAGAAAAAGAAAACGAAAGAAAAAAAAAACAAGAGAAATCACCCCATTCAAACATCCCTCCACCGCCCCAAAGTGAAAACCCAAGGCCATTGATGTTGACGTCCGCGTACCTGTGTGGAGGCAGCATGATGGAGGGCGGCAGGAAGTGCTGTAGGCGGTCCATCAGCTCCTTGCGGGACTCCTTGCCCTTCCCGGACCAGCGCGCCGCCTTACGTAGCTCATCGGGGTTGGACATAAACATTAGGCTGCAAGAGGGAGGGGAGGTTACAAGGGGTGAGGCGCCAGGAGCTGAGAGGTTGGTTCACACACAAAGAGGAGGAGGTTAACTTTCTATGGGTATTAAGGGTAGGGAAGAACACAGAGAAAGCAGGCTAACTTTATCTGGGTATCTCTCAAGCAAGGACAAAGAAATAAGATTGATTCACACACAAAAAGAGGAGGAGGTTGGCTTTCTATGGGTATTAAGGGAAGGGAAGAACACAGAGAAAGCAGGCTAACTTTATCTGGGTATCTCTCAAGCAAGGACAAAGAAATAAGGTTGATTCACACACAAAGAGGAGGAGGTTAACTTTCTATGGGTATTAAGGGTAGGGAAGAACACAGAGAAAGGAGGAGGTTCAAGAGAGGAGGTTAACTTTCTCTGGGTATCTCTCAAGCAAGGACAAAGAAATAAGGTTGATTCACACACAAAGAAGAGGAGGAGGTTAACTTTCTATGGGTATTAAGGGTAGGGAAGAACACAGAGAAAGGAGGAGGTTCAAGAGAGGAGGTTAACTTTCTCTGGGTATCTCTCAAGCAAGGACAAAGAAATAAGATTGATTCACACACACAAAGAGGAGGAGGTTAACTTTCTATGGGTATTAAGGGTAGGGAAGAACACAGAGAAAGGAGGAGGTTCAAGAGAGGAGGCTAACTTTCTCTGGGTATCTCTCAAGCAAGGACAAAGAAACAAGATTGATTCACACACAAAAAGAGGAGGAGGTTAACTTTCTATGGGTATTAAGGGTAGGGAAGAACACAGAGAAAGGAGGAGGTTCAAGAGAGGAGGTTAACTTTCTCTGGGTATCTCTCAAGCAAGGACAAAGAAATAAGGTTGATTCACACACAAAGAGGAGGAGGTTAACTTTCTATGGGTATTAAGGGTAGGGAAGAACACAGAGAAAGGAGGAGGTTCAAGAGAGGAGGCTAACTTTCTCTGGGTATCTCTCAAGCAAGGACAAAGAAATAAGGTTGATTCACCCACAAAAAGAGGAGGAGGTTAACTTTCTATGGGTATTAAGGGTAGGGAAGAACACAGAGAAAGGAGGAGGTTCAAGAGAGGAGGCTAACTTTCTCTGGGTATCTCTCAAGCAAGGACAAAGAAATAAGGTTGATTCACCCACAAAAAGAGGAGGAGGTTAACTTTCTATGGGTATTAAGGGTAGGGAAGAACACAGAGAAAGGAGGAGGTTCAAGAAAGCAGGCTAACTTTCTCTGGGTATCTCTCAAGCAAGGACGAAGAAATGATTGATTCACACACACAAAGAGGAGGAGGTTGGCTTTCTATGGGTATTAAGGGTAGGGAAGAACACAGAGAAAGGAGGAGGTTCAAGAGAGGAGGCTAACTTTATCTGGGTATCTCTCAAGCAAGGACAAAGAAATAAGATTGATTCACACACAAAGAGGAGGAGGTTAACTTTCTATGGGTATTAAGGGTAGGGAAGAACACAGAGATAGGAGGAGGTTCAAGAGAGGAGGTTAACTTTCTCTGGGTATCTCTCAAGCAAGGACAAAGAAATAAGATTGATTCACCCACAAAAAGAGGAGGAGGTTAACTTTCTATGGGTATTAAGGGTAGGGAAGAACACAGAGAAAGGAGGAGGTTCAAGAGAGGAGGCTAACTTTCTCTGGGTATCTCTCAAGCAAGAACAAAGAAATAAGATTGATTCACACAAAAAGAGGAGGAGGTTAACTTTCTATGGGTATTAAGGGTAGGGAAGAACACAGAGAAAGGAGGAGGTTCAAGAGAGGAGGTTAACTTTCTCTGGGTATCTCTCAAGCAAGAACAAAGAAATAAGATTGATTCACACACAAAAAGAGGAGGAGGTTAACTTTCTATGGGTATTAAGGGTAGGGAAGAACACAGAGAAAGGAGGAGGTTCAAGAGAGGAGGTTAACTTTCTCTGGGTATCTCTCAAGCAAGAACAAAGAAATAAGGTTGATTCACACACAAAAAGAGGAGGAGGTTAACTTTCTATGGGTATTAAGGGTAGGGAAGAACACAGAGAAAGGAGGAGGTTCAAGAGAGGAGGCTAACTTTCTCTGGGTATCTCTCAAGCAAGGACAAAGAAATAAGGTTGATTCACACACAAAGAAGAGGAGGAGGTTGGCTTTCTATGGGTATTTAGACCTAGATATACAAACTTCCTTAGGCCTACTCCACTGCCCACCACTGACCTGGAGAGTTGGTGCACCCTCTCCATGTTGTGTTGTAGTGGCGTGACCTGGGAGCGAAGGCAGGTCAGGGCCTCCATCGCCTGCCCACTCTCCAGGAGCTCCAGGTATTTCTGTTCCAGCAGCAGGAATCGCATCTCCTGGAACGGGAGAACATCTGTGGTCATATGCCGGAGAGAGACAGAAGGGGAAGGAATTATAGGAGAAGGGAAAGTTTTGTTTAGTCGGCGCAACATCTGTGGTCATATGCCGGAGAGAGACAGAAGGAAGGAGTTAGGAGAAGTTTTTTAACATCTGTGGTCATATGCCGGAGAGAGACAGAAGGGGAAGGAGTTATAGGAGAAGGGAAAGTTTTGTTTAGTCGGCGCAACATCTGTGGTCATATGCCGGAGAGAGACAGAAGGGGAAGGAGTTATAGGAGAAGGGAAAGTTTTGTTTAGTGGGCGCAACATCTGTGGTCATATGCCGGAGAGACAGAAGGGGAAAGAATTATAGGAGAAGGGAAAGTTTGGTTTAGTCGGCACAACATCTGTGGTCATATGCCGGAGAGAGACAGAAGGGGAAGGAATTATAGGAGAAGGGAAAGTTTGGTTTAGTCGCCGCAACATCTGTGGTCATATGCCGGAGATAGACAGAAGGAAGGAATTATAAGAGAAGGAAAGTTTGGTTTATCGGTGCAACATCTGTGGTCATATGCGGAGAGAGACAGAAGGGGAAGGAATTATAGGAGAAGGAAAGTTTGGTTTAGTGGCGCAACATCTGTGGTCATATGCGGAGAGAGACAGGGGGGACGGAATTATAGGAGAAGGGAAAGTTTGGTTGAGTCGGCGCAACATCTGTGGTCATATGCCGGAGAGAGACAGAAGGGGAAGGAATTATAGGAGAAGGGAAAGTTTGGTTTAGTCGGTGCAACATCTGTGGTCATATGCGGAGAGAGACAGAAGGGAAGGAATTATAGGAGAAGGAAAGTTTGGTTTAGTCGGCAACATCTGTGGTCATATGCCGAGAGAGACAGAAGGGAAGGAATTATAGGAGAAGGGAAAGTTTGGTTTAGTCGGCAACATCTGTGGTCATATGCCAGAGAGAGACAGAAGGGAAGGAATTATAGGAGAAGGAAAGTTTGGTTTAGTCGGCACAACATCTGTGGTCATATGCGAGAGAGACAGAAGGGAAGGAATTATAGGAGAAGGGAAAGTTTTGTTTAGTGGGCGCAACATCTGTGGTCATATGTCGGAGAGAGACAGAAGGGAAGGAATTATAGGAGAAGGAAAGTTTGGTTTAGTGGCAACATCTGTGGTCATATGGAGAGAGACAGAAGGGAAGGAATTATAGGAGAAGGGAAAGTTTGGTTTAGTGGGAACATCTGTGGTCATATGCTGGAGAGACAGAAGGGGAAGGAATTATAGGAGAAGGAAAGTTTGGTTAACATCTGTGGTCATATGCTGGAGAGAGACAGAAGGGAAGGAATTATAGGAGAAGGAAAGTTTTGTTTAGTCACCGCAACATCTGTGGTCATATGCGGAGAGAGACAGAAGGGGAAGGAATTATAGGAGAAGGGAAAGTTTGGTTTAGTGGGCAACATCTGTGGTCATATGCGGAGAGAGACAGAAGGGAAGGAATTATAGAAGGAAAGTTTTGTTTAGTGCAACATCTGTGGTCATATGCCGGAGAGAGACAGAAGGGAAGGAATTATAGGAGAAGGAAAGTTTTGTTTAGTCGGCGCAACATCTGTGGTCATATGCCGGAGAGCGACAGAAGGAAGGAGTTATAGGAGAAGGAAAGTTTTGTTTAGTCGGCGCAACATCTGTGGTCATATGCCAGAGAGAGAGACAGAAGGGAAGGAATTATAGGAGAAGGAAAGTTTGGTTTAGTCGGCAACATCTGTGGTCATATGCTGGAGAGAGACAGAAGGGCAATGAATTACAGGAGAAGGGAAAGTTTTGTTTAGTCGCAACATCTGTGGTCATGTTGAGAGACACAGAAGGGGAAGGAATTATAGAAGGGAAAGTTTGGTTTAGTCGGCGCAACATCTGTGGTCATATGCCGGAGAGAGACAGAAGGGGAAGGAATTATAGGAGAGGGAAAGTTTTGTTTAGTGGGCGCAACATCTGTGGTCATATGCCGGAGAGAGACAGAAGGGGAAGGAATTATAGGAGAAGGGAAAGTTTTGTTTAGTCGGCGCAACATCTGTGGTCATATGCCGGAGAGAGACAGAAGGGGAAGGAATTACAGGAGAAGGGAAAGTTTGGTTTAGTCGGCGCAACACCTGTGGTCATATGCCGGAGAGAGACAGAAGGGGAAGGAATAATAGGAGAAGGGAACAGATGCCAGGAGACGGGACACAACCCCCGATTAATACCTGGTACCCATTCACTGCTGGGTGGACAGGGGCGTAGGGTATCGGAAAAGCCACCCAAATTTTTCCACTCCGCCAGGGAATCGAACCCTTCTTGGTTGTGAGCCGAGTGTGCTAACCACTGCACCACGAAGCCCCCGCTGGATGAATGGCACGCGTAATGGAATGGCGGAAGGGAGAATGGATGAACGGATTAGGCTGGCACTCGTAAAGGAATAATGGAAGGGGGAACTTGAATGGATTTGATTTCGCACACATGACCTTATTCAATACAATACCCCCACCCCCCCCTCAAGCCCTGACCCCTTCGGCACTGACCTTAACCTCATGACTGCAGATTTCCTACAGTCAGACCCCCCCCCCACCCCCCACCCGGCACTGACCTTAACCCCATGACTGCGGATTTCCTACAGTCAGACCCCCCCCCCCCACCCCCCACCCCACCCGGCACTGACCTTAAGGCTGTTGGCATCATCCAGCATGTTCCGCAGTTCACTGAGTGCCGCGTCAGCCTTGGCCCACTCCCCCTCCATGACGCAGTGCCGGAAGCGGGCTGCGGCGGGGTGGTCGAGGCGGCACCCCGACTCTGACATGAGCAGGTCGGCACTCCTCCTGGGGGTCAAAGAGGCACTGGGTTAGGGGTCAAGTTAGGTCAGGCTGATTTTTGTTATTTTTTATTTTTTTGATAGGAGAAAGTCAAGGGCAAATATAGCAAAGGAAAGGCTAGGTTAGGTTAGGTAAGGCTAAGTTGGGTTAGGTTAGGTAAGGCTAGGTTAGGTTAGGTAAGGCTAGGTTAGGTTAGGTTAGGTCAGGCTATGCTAGGTTGATTTTTATAACAATTTTTATTTTTTATTTTACATCAGAGGGGGCAGAAAAGGGAAGGCTAGGTTAGGTTAGGTAAGCTTGGTTAAGTTGGGTTGGGTAAGGCTAGGTTAGGTAAGGCTAGGTTAGGTTAGGCTAGGTTAAGTAAGGCTAGGTTAAGTTAGGCTAGGTTAGGTAAGGCTAGGTTAAGTTAGGCTAGGTTAAGTAAGGCTAGGTTAAGTTAGGGTAGGTTAGGTTAGGTTCATTTTTATAACAATTTTTTTCCTTTTATTTTACATCAGAGGAGGCAGAGAAGGGAAGGCTAGGCTAGGTTAGGCTAGGCTAGGCTAGGCTAGGTTAGGTAAGGCTAGGTTAAGTAAGGCTAGGTTAGGTAAGGCTAGGTTAGGTTAGGCTAGGTTAGGTAAGGCTAGGTTAGGTAAGGCTAGGTTAGGTAAGGCCAAGTTAAGTTAGGTAAGGCTAGGTTAGGTTTGGTAAGATAGGTTAGGTTAGGTTAGGTTGGGTAAGGGAAGGTTAGGGAAGGGACAGCAAGGTTAGGTTAGGAAAGGTTAGGTAAGGCTAGGTTAGGTTTGGTAAGATAGGTTAGGTTAGGCTAGGTTAGGTTAGGTTAGGTTAGGGTAAGGGAAGGTAAGGGAAGGGACAGCAAGGTTAGGTTAGGAAAGAGATTAATAAAGGAAATAGGAAAGATGGATTGACGAAATTAAGGAAGGAAAGAAATAGGATAGACTGAATAAAGAAAGGAAGGATGGATTGAAGGAAGGATGGAGAGGAAAAAAGTTTGATAAAAGGAAAGAAAAGAAAGAAAGGAAGGAAGGAAGGAAGAAAGTACTGATAGAATGAAGGAAGAATGGACAGAAAGGAAAAAAGTTTGATAAAAGGAAAGAAAAGAAAGAAAGGAAGGAAGAAAGGAAGGAAGGAAGGAAGAAAGTACTGATAGAATGAAGGAAGAATGGACAGAAAGGAAAAAAGTTTGATAAAAGGAAAGAAAAGAAAGAAAGGAAGAAAGAAAGAATTTAGAGAAGGAAGGAAGTAATGAAGAATAAAATGAAGGAAAAGGAAGGGAAGAAAGAAGAAGAAGGAAGAGGAAGAAGGAGAAAAGAAGGAAGGAAGCAATGAAGAATAAAAGGAAGGAAGAGGAAGGGAAAGAATGAGGAAGAAGAGGAGGAGGAGGAAGAAGATGAAAGGGAGAAGGGGAAAAAAAGGAAAGAAAGAAGGAAGGAGGAAGAGGAGGAGGAGGAGGAGGAGGAGGATGAAAGGGAGAAGGGGAAAAAAAGGAAAGAAAGAAGGAAGGAGGAGGAGGAAATGAGAGGAGGAGGAGGAGGAGGAGGAGGAGGAGGAAGAAGAGAGGAGGAGGAGGAGGAGGAGAAAAAGTATAAAAAAATAATTAAACAAAGAAAATCACAAAGGAAAAAAAAATAATGTCATAATTCTCTCCATTGCCTCGTCATTCTCTCTCTCTCTCTCTCTCTCTCTCTCTGTGACTCATCATTTCTAACTCTCCCAAGCTGTCTCTATGGCTCATCTATTTTGGGTCTCTCTCTCTCTCTGTACCCAAATCCCTTTGTCTCTCTCTCTCTCTCTGTACCCAAAGCGCTTTCTTTGTCTCTCTCTCTCTCTCTCTCTCTCTCTCTCTCTCTCTCTCTAAAGCAATGTCATTCTCAACAAACTATGACTTAACAGGTGTGTGTGTGTGTGTGAGAGAGAGAGAGAGAGAGAGAGAGAGAGAGAGAGAGAGAGAGAGAGAGAGAGAGAGAGAGAGAGAGAGAGAGTAGACATAAGAAAAATCACAAGGAGAAATTATATTAGGAAAAAGAAGGAAGGAAGGAAAGAAAGAAAGAAAGAAAGAAAGGAAGGAAGGGAAGGATGGAAAGGAAGGATGGAAAGAAAGAAAGAAAGAAAGGAAGGAAGGAAGGATGGAAAGGAAGGAAGGAGGATCTGACACCTTTTAACACAATGACTAAGGGTGTTTGATGCTTTATATAGGAGGATGAATCTTATTGTTTTCCTTTTTCTTTCTCTTTATTTCATCTATTATTTTTTCCTTTCCCTTCCCTTCTCCTTCCTTTCCCTTTCTCTCTCTTCCCATCCTTTCCCTTTCTCTCTCTTCCCATCCTTTCCCTTCCCTTCCCTTTCTCTCTCTTCCCATCCTTTCCCTTCCCTTCCCTTTCTCTCTCTTCCCATCCTTTCCCTTCCCTGCCCTTCCTCTCCTTCCCTTCCCTTTTAACTTTTCTCTAATTCGTGTTAAGATCATTTGAAGCTTTGTCTGGATAGCTTGAGGTCATTGTTTTGATTTATATTTTGTTTTTCTTTGTTTATTTTCATTGTTTTCTTTCTCTTTTTCTTGATACCTTTTAACTTTTTCTCTAATTCACATTCAGGTCAATTGATGCTTTGTCTAAGTGGTTTAATCTATTGTTGTTTTTAGTCTTTCTTTTGTTTTGGTTCAACTTTTCTTTATTTCGTCTATAATCTTTCTTTTATTGTTTTTTTTCTTCCTTGCTTGACATTTATTTTTATTTTCTAGTCCAGGTGGTTTTTGTTATTTTTTTTCTTTTGTTTTCATGTCTCAATCTCCTTTCTTCCTTCCTTCTTTCAATCTCTTCCTTCTGTTTCTCTTTCATTCCATTCTCTCCTTCCTTCAATTTTCATCTCCTCCTCCTCCTCCTCTTCTTCTATCCCATTTCTTTCTCTCTTCTTTTGTTTTTCCTTCCATCCTTCCTTTCTATTTTCAATCCATTCTTTCGGTTTCTCTTTTCAATTTTCATCTCCTTCATCCTTTTCCTCTCCTCCTCCTCCTCCTTTTCTCTCTCTTTTCTTTGTTTTTCCTTTCCATCCTTCCTTCCTTTCTATCTTCAATCCATTCTTTCAGTTTTCATCTCCTTCATCCTCATCTCTCCTCCCCCTCCTCTTCAATCCCTTTTCTTGTGTTTTCCTTCCATCCCTCCTTTCTTTCAATTTTCATCTCCTTCATCCTCATCTCTCCTCCTCCTCTTCAATTCCTTTTCTTTTGTTTTCCTTCCATCCTTCCTTTCTTTCTCCTCCTCTTCTAGCCCTTTCTTTCTTTGTCTCACTCTCTTGTTTACATAAAGGGATCTGAACCCACAAACTCATCCTCTCTCTCTCTCTCTTTTGTTATGCTTTGTTTTTCTATAATACTTCCTTTCTTTGTCTTCCTATCTTTATTTCATGTATCTGACTTGCTTAACTATCTTTCCCTTCATTATTAAAGATGGCACAAGATTTTCAGGTATATATAAATTGTTTCTTTGTTTTCATTCATATTTCTGGTGTGGATATTTGATGTTATTTTCATGCTTGCAGTGTGAAGAGTGTTTTGTTTACAGACCTTTATTTTTTATATTTGAAGGCGTATATTAAACTTGCATATATCTGATCATTCTTCTTGGATATATAATTTTTTTCCATATCAAACTTGCATATACTCAATTTCATTTCATATTTGTTGCTGGTATAATAATGTTACTATGTACATATATCTTCTCTTATCTCCACAATCATCTTAACTTGCATATTTAATTTCTTCTTAATACTCTTTAATGATATAATATTTCTAAGGACACATATTTTTCTTTATCTTCACAATCATCTTCTTAATACTCTTTAATGATATAATATTTCTAAGGACACATATTTTTCTTTATCTCCACAATCATCTTCTTAACTTGCATATTTCTTCTTAATACTCTTTAATGATATAATATTTCTAAGGACACATATTTTTCTTTATCTCCACAATCATCTTCTTAACTTGCATATTTCTTCTTAATACTCTTTAATGATATAATATTTCTAAGGACACATATCTTTCTTTATCTCCACAATCATATCTTCTTCCTAATGGTATATTGTTCCCCTTGCTCCAACATTTCAAGGCTTATTATTTTTTTATAGCAAAGGAGACAGCTCAAGGGCAACAAAAGGACTGTAGAAAAAAAAGCCCGCTACTCACCGCTCCGATTCAGATCATTGTACTCAGTCTCTTACGCTTGCCGACTTCCACCCCAAAAATTGTCCCCTCGACTCATCAACGAAATTCAATGGTAGTTATGTTGTGGTTTTTCATGAATCAATAAAGAAATAATAACAGTAATTCACAGGACCGTCTATGGACATGGAGTAAAGCGTGCATAAACAATTTTTCAACTAAGGTCATGTTTAAATGGTTAATTACAGGTGTTTTTTTAGCCTTAGTTATGGGTCAGAAGCCAGATAATATGAGGCTTTGGGTACGATAACCTGCCACTCCCCTGCTCCCCTGTGGCCTCCCCCTGCTCCCCTGACCTAACCTCCCCCAGCAGTAGGTTAGTTCCCCGCATTCCTCCTACCCCCTTTCCTTCTCCCCAGCAGTAGGCAACCTCTCACACTCTCTCCCTGTTTATTCTGCCACTCCCAATGCTCCCCTGTGGCCTTCCCCCTGCCCTGACCTAGTAGCCTCCCCCAGCAGTAGGTTAGCTCCCCCATTCCTCCTCCCCCCTGCCCCAGCCTCCCCCAGCAATAAGCAACCTCTCACTCCCATTCCCCCATCACTCCCCAGTTTCCCCCAGTGGTAGGTCCTATACCATTCCTCCTATCCTACCCATTCCCCCAGCCTTCCCCAGGAGTAGACCCCATCTCATTCACCCTCCCACCCATCACTCCCATTCCCCCAGGAGTAGGCCCCATCTCATTCCCCCTCCCACCCATCACTCCCAGTCCCCCAGCCTTCCCCAGGAGTAGGCCCCATCTCATTCCCCATACCACCATTCACTCCCATTCCCCCAGGAGTAGGCCCCATCTCATTCCCCCTTCCCCTACCACTCCCCTTGTTCCCCCGCCTCGCCCCCGCCGTGCCCCCGCCTCGCCCCCTGCCGTGCCCCGTCCCCCCCGCCGTGCCCCAGCCCCCCGTTCCCCCCGCCGTGCCCCGCCGTGCCCCCGCCCACTCACTTGAGGCCCAGG
Source organism: Eriocheir sinensis (assembly GCF_024679095.1). Lineage (NCBI taxonomy): Eukaryota > Metazoa > Arthropoda > Malacostraca > Decapoda > Varunidae > Eriocheir > Eriocheir sinensis. The sequence continues at coordinate 1,007,656 of NC_066565.1, forward strand.
TGGACGAGGTGCTGGCCGATGAGTCGTACCATGTCTTGCTGCACGGTGCTGAGCCTCGGCGCCGCGCTCTCCTCCTCGCCCAAGCCATTGACCGCCTGAGCGCCGTCGCCCTCCGTGCCGTTGTGCTGCGCCTCTGCCCCGTTGGCGTGCTGCTGCTGCTGCTGCTGCTGCATGGTGCTGAGCGGGCTGGCGGGGGTGCTGCTGGCGATGGTGGGGGCCTCGGGCGAGAGTTTCCGACGCTTGCGGGGCGGCGGAGAGCGTCCACCGGGCTGCGGGTCCTGCCAGGAGGCCAGCGTGTCTACGGGGGCGCCGTGGTGAAGGCACACCACCACTGAGCACAGCCGCGAGGGTCCGCCCGAGAGAGACGCTCGATCCCCGAAGGTCGCAGGAGGAGGATCGACTACTGCCTCCTTCCAGCTGGCGCCGCGAACTCACCGCGCACTCAAACACTCTTCTGAAAACCCATAAACAAAACACGATTCACGCTTATACTTCTATAAAAACCCGCTTCCCACCATTATAAAATTAACATGGAAGGTTTTAATGCATGAGCCGTGAAGGGAACGTGTATTCATCCCCGGGTTAGAGATATGGACGGGCATTGTTGGAATCGTACACTTTCCACAAAACCCCAAAACAAACCATGATTCACGCCTCCTCTTTGATTAAAACCCGCTTTCCACCATTACAAAATTAATATGGAAGACTTTAAAGCATTGTGCATGGAGGGAATGTACCTTTGTCCCCGAGTTAGAGATATGGACGGGCATTGTTGGACTTGTTGTCGACGCAAAACACAAAAACAAACCACTATTCACACCTACACGGAGATTAAAACACACTTTCCACCATTACAAAATTAATATGGAAGACTTTAAAGCACTGTGCATGGAGGGACTGTACCTTCATCCCCGAGTTAGAGATATGGACGGGCATTGTTGAACTTGTTGTCGACGCAAAACACAAAAACAAACCACTATTCACACCTACACCAAGATTAAAACACACTTTCCACTTCTCCAAAATTAATATAGAAGACTTTAAAGCACTGTGCGTAAAGGGCAAGTGTATTTATCCCCGAGTTCAAGATCTCCGTGGGGCTTTCCTTCCATTGTTAGAGATGCTGGGCTTCAGACGCTCTCCAGAAAAACACAAAAACAAACACTATTACAACCCTCAACCTTAATCATAACCACCAAAATACACCTCAAAATTAACATGGAAGCCTTTAATGCGATGTACGTGAAGGGAAAGTGTATTTATCCCCGAGTTAAAGATAGGAACGGACATTGTTGGACTCCTTGTGCCTCAAACACTCTCCACAAAACCCCAAAATAAACCATAATTTTCCCCTCCACCTCCATTAAAACCAACCACCCAACCTCTGAAAATTAACATGGAAGACTTTAAATTATTAGGCGTAAAGGGGAAGTGTATTTATGCCCGATTTAGACATATTCGTGGGGCATTCCTTCCTGGGGTGGACATTGCTGCAGCTGCTGTGACTCAAAAACTCTCCTTAAAACCCCAAAATAAACCTTAATACAACCCACAACCTCCATTAAACCCACTTTCTACCACTCCAAAATTAACAAAGATGGAATTAGAGCATGACTACATAACAATATCCCTTTATTTCCATGGCAACGTATCTCATGACTTGCATACTTAATTTTCCATATCACCTCTATTAAACCAACTCCCAGGCGCCTCAAAATTAACACAGAGCAACATAGAGGAACTTAAAACATATGCAATGAAAATAAAGTGTGTGTGACCCCGTGTGACCCCGAATTAAAGGTGTTTGTGGGTCATTCCTCACTGGGTTGAACATTATTGGAACTGTTGTGCTTCCCGAGACAACAAACAGTTCAAGGCAGGGAGATTCGGGCAGGGAAAGGGAGGCAAGGGTTGGGGAAGGGAGATTAGGGCACGGAAAGGGAGACAAGGGTAGGGGAAGGGAGATTAGGGCAGGGAAAGGGAGACAAGGGCAGGGGAAGGGAGAGACAGGCAGACAAGGACAGGGAAAGGGATATTAGGGCAGGGGAAGGGAGAGACAGGCAGACAAGGACGGGAAAGGAGAGACAGGCAGACAAGGACGGGAAAGGAGAGACAGGGAGATTAGGGCAGGGGAAGGGAGACAAGGACAGTGGAAGGAAGAGACAGGGAGACAAGGCCAGGGGAAGGGAGAGACAGGGAGACAAGGCCAGGGGAAGGGAGAGACAGGGAGACAAGGCCAGGGGAAGGGAGAGACAGGGAGACAAGGCCAGGGGAAGGGAGAGACAGGGAGACAAGGACAGGGGAAGGGAGAGACAGGGAGACAAGGCCAGGGGAAGGGAGAGACAGGGAGACAAGGCCAGGGGAAGGGAGAGACGGAAAGGGAGACAAGGACAGGGGAAGGGAGAGACAGGGAAAGGGAGACAAGGACAGGGGAAGGGAGAGACAGGGAAAGGGAGACAAGGACAGGGGAAGGGAGAGACAGGGAAAGGGAGACAAGGACAGGGGAAGGGAGAGACAGGGAGACAAGGCCAGGGGAAGGGAGAGACAGGGAGACAAGGCCAGGGGAAGGGAGAGACAGGGAGACAAGGACAGGGGAAGGGAGAGATAGGGTAAGGCTGGCTGTCAAATGTTTATGATAGAGTTAAATGACTTAAAAGATTGGCATTGAATCTTTTATATTTACTTTGGTTTATTAAATGTCTTGTTAAATTAAATTATCTCCTCCTCCTCCTCTTCTTCCTCCTCCTCCTCCTCCTCCTCCTCCTCCTCCTCTTTGTCTTCTCCTCTCAGCTTCGTAGAGAGAATTAATGAAAGAGAAAATAAAAGAAAGTAAAGGAAATGAACAAAATAAGATAAAAATAATGTAATATATCCTCTCCTTCCCTTCCCTTCTCTTCCTTTCCCTTCCCTTCCTTCTCTCTCCTTCCCTTCCCTTCTCTTCTCTTCCTTTCCCTTCCCTTCCTTCTCTCTCTCTCTCTCTCTCTCTCTCTCTCTCTCTCTCTCTCTCTCTCTCTCTCTCTCTCTCTCTCTCTCTTTCCTCTCCTTCCTTTCTCCTTCTCTTCCCTTCCCTTCCCTTTCTTCTCTCTCTCTCTCTCTCTCACTCTCCCCTTCTATTCCCTTCCCTCTCCTTCCTTCCCCTTCCCTTCCCTTCTCTCTCTCTCCCTAAATAAGCCTCGCCCAGACTCCAGAAGCTCACCCTCTTCCTCTATTACAGTGACGCCATCATCACCGCCACCATCGTCATCACCAGGAGCCATGGGGGACTACCAGGCATCACCCATGGACGATCTCGGTACGGGTGTGATTCTGGACTTTTTTGTGTGTGTGACTTTAATTTGGTTTATTTCACTTGTTATTATTTCCTCCTCCTCCTTCTTCTTCTTCCTCCTCTTTATCCTCCTCCTCCTCCTCCTTCTGTCTCTTTCCTTTCCTTCCTTTCCCTTCTCTTCCTTTCCCTACCCTTCCCTCTCCTTCCTCTCCCTTCCTTTCCCTACCCTTCCCTTCCTTTCCCTTCCCTTCCTTTCCCTTCCCTTCCCTTTCCCTTCCTTACCCTTCCCTTTCCTTCCCTCTCCTCTCCCATCCCTTCCCTTCCCTTCCATACCCTCTCCATCCCTTCCCTTCCCTTCCCTCCCTTCCTTACTCTCTCCATCCCTTCCCTTCCCTTCCCTCTCCTTCCCTACCCATCCCTCTCCTTCCCTACCCTTCCCATCCCTTCCCTTCCCTTCCCTTCCATACCCTCTCCATCCCTTCCCTTTCCCTTCCATACCCTCTCCATCCCTTCCTTACCCTACCCTTCCCTCCCTTCCCTTCCCTCTCCTTCCTTACCCTCCCCTTCCTCTCCCTTCCCCTCCCTTCCTTCCCATATCCACCAGTCCCATCACAACCCTCCCTCTCTCTCTCTCCACACTTACACACATGACACCTAACACATATGCACTGTCCTAGCAGGTGTGGACGGCCCTGAGTTTACATGCGACTGGTTCACATGTGGGCTGTGTGGCCTCCAGACGTCCTCGATCGAAGGATATGTCAGCCATATGATCCTACAGGAGAGATGCGTCCTACACCTGTGTCCTTCGGGGGCTGTCCGTGACCTCCTCCTCCCCCGGTAAGGCTCTGTAGGATGTGCGGGAAGGATGTTGTTTTTGTTGTTTCGTTTTGTTTTTGTGTGTCCTATATCCTTGTTTTTTGCTGTAGGATGTGTTTGAAGGATCTCTTGGTATGATTGTTTTTTTTTTTAATATATCCTTTTCCTCTTTTTCATCTCTCTCTCTCTCTCTCTCTCTCTCTCTCTCTCTCTCTCTCTCTCTCTCTCTCTCTCTCTCTCTTTCAGATTCTCAAAACGGAGGAAGAGGAGGAGAAACCACAGCGAAGAGGAGGCGAGGGAGGAGGAGGAGGATGTGAAGGAGAGAAGAGAAGGAGGAGGAGGAGGAGGAGGAGACACGAAGGTGGAGGTGCAGGCGGAGGAGGTGGAGATGGGGGATGTGAGGAGGTGGAAATGCCAGTTATGTGGACTAACCTTCTCCCGCCAGGCTGCCATCCTCAACCACTTCAAATTACAGGTATGCTGGTTGTAGTAGTTGTAGTAGTAGTAGTAGTAGTAGTAGTAGTAGTAGTAGTGTGAGGAAAAGAGCGTCAATTTATATTAGGTTTTTTCTCTCTCTCTCTCTCTCTCTCTCTCTCTCTCTCTCTCTCTCTCTCTTTCCCTTCCCTTTCTCTCTCTAACTCTCCTTCTCCTTCCTTTCCCTTCCCTTTCTCTCTCTCTCCCTCTCCCCTTCCCTTCCCTTCCTTTCCCCTCCCTACCTTCCCTTCTCTCTCCTCTCCCTTCCCTTTCCCTCACCTACCCTTCCTGTCCCTTCCATCCCTTCCCATCCCTTCTATTCCTCTCACCTACCCTTCCCTTCCACACACAGCACAGGGTTGGCGGAATATCTGGCAGCCCTTGTGACAACCCGAACTCCCGCGCACCCCAAGTGAAGGAGGAGACGGCTGCAGCGATGGCGGCCGCTCCCGTGAGGCATATCATCGCTGTCGAGACCCAAGGCAGCCTGGACCCCATGCCGCAGGTTCAGGAGGAGAGCAGCAAGGCGTGGCGGGAGCTGGGATGTCACCGATGCGGACAGATTTTTAAGACTGTGCGTTGGGGTTTGGTATAGGTTGTTTTTGTTCTTTTTCTTGTTTTCTGTTGCCTTCCTTTCCTTTCTTTTCCTTTCTCTTCTTCCCATTTCTCCTCTTCCCCTTCCTTTCCCTTCCCTTTCTTTTCCTTCCTTTTCCTTCTCTTTCTCTCCCTTCCCTTCCCTCCCATCCCTTCCCTTTCCTCCTCTTTCTCTCCCTTCCCCTTCCCTTCCCTTTCCTCCACTTCTCAACCATTCCCTTCCTTTCCCTTCCCTTCCCTTCCCTCCCCCTCCCCTCCCTTCCCTTCCCTTCCATTTCCTCCTCTTCCACACACCATCCAGTAACATATTCCACTAATCTTCCACTCTCTCCATAAGCCAAACCACCTCACGCCTCCCATCACACATCCTCCGCAGGGCAAAATACTGCGCGCTCACATCTCGGTGGTTCACAGCGAGGGGCGGCCCTTCCAATGTGACTTCCAGGGCTGCTCCTATGCCTTCAAGACCAAGGGCTCCCTCAAGAGGCACCAGCGAAGACATACAGGTAGGGGAAGGAAGGGAGGGATGGGATAGAAGGGAAGGGGATGAGAAAAGAGGGAAAGAGGGAAAGGAAGGGAAAAGTAGGAGAGAAAGAGAGATGGGAGGGAAAGGATGAGGAGGAAAGGGAAGGGGAGAAAGAGAGAGGGGAGGGAAAGAGAGAGGAGGAAAGGGAACGGGAGAAAGAGAGAGGAGGAAAGGGAAGGGGAGAAAGAGAGAGGAGGAAAGGGAAAAGAAGGAGAGAAAGAGAGAGGGGAGGAAAAGGAAGGGAAGGAAAAGGAGGGGAGAAAAGGAAAGGGATAGAAAGGGATGGGAAAAGAGAGAGAGAGAGAGAGAGAGAGAGAGACGAAATATAAGAGTGTTTTTTGTTTTGTAGCTGTGAAGAATAAATTTTGAGATACAGACATTAAAAGACGTCCCCTTCCCCCGCTGGGCTGCCCGAGCGCGCCTGGGGGTATAGTCTCATTGCGAGCGCTTAGCAAGGAAAGGGTTAAGCTTGTTTTAGTGAAGGTATACTAGGCTATGTTAAGTTAGATTCAAGAGGATGGTTTAAATAAAGTGTAATATTTTTTAGTGAATATCGCATTAGGTTAAGTTAGGTCAAGTTCGGCATAGAAAGACCAGTTAGAATAGGGTCATTAGGTTAAGTATATTGTATTCCGGGTTAGACTGTACTAGGTTAAGTTGGGTCAGGTTAAGTTAGGTCAGGTCACACCCACCAGTCAAAATAAGGTTGTTAAGTTCTATATCAAGCTGGGTTTAGTGAGGGTATACTAGGCTATGTTAAGTTAGATTCAAGAGGATGGTTTAGATAGAGTATAATATTTTTAGTGAATATCGCATTAGGTCAAGTTAGGTCAAGTTCGGCATAGTACAGACCAGTTAAAATAGGGTCATTAATTCCTATATCCCCGGCATACTGACCCCACACTTCTCCAACCCCAGGGGAGCGTCCATTCTCCTGTTTTAAGTGAATATTGCGTTAGGTCAAGTTAGGTCAAGTTCGGCATAGAAAGACCAGTTAAAATAGTCATTAATTCCTATATCCCCGGCATACTGACCCCACACTTCTCCGACCCCAGGGGAGCGTCCATTCTCCTGTTTTAAGTGAATATTGCGTTAGGTCAAGTTAGGTCAAGTTCGGCATAGAAAGACCAGTTAAAATAGTCATTAATTCCTATATCCCCGGCATACTGACCCCACACTTCTCCGACCCCAGGGGAGCGTCCATTCCCATGTTTTAAGTGAATATTGCGTTAGGTCAAGTTAGGTCAAGTTCGGCATAGAAAGACCAGTTAAAATAGGGTCATTAATCCCTATATCCCCGGCACACTGACCCCACACTTCTCCAACCCCAGGGGAGCGTCCATTCTCCTGTTTTAAGTGAATATCGCGTTAGGTCAAGTTAGGTCAAGTTCGGCATAGTACAGACCAGTTAAAATAGGGTCATTAATTCCTATATCCCCGGCACACTGACCCCACACTTCTCCAACCCCAGGGGAGCGTCCATTCTCCTGTTTTAAGTGAATATCGCGTTAGGGTAAGTTAGGTCAAGTTCGGCATAGAAAGACCAGTTAAAATAGAGTCATTAATTCCTATATCCCCGGCATACTGACCCCACACTTCTCCAACCCCAGGGGAGCGTCCATTCTCCTGTTTTAAGTGAATATTGCGTTAGGTCAAGTTAGGTCAAGTTCGGCATAGTACAGACCAGTTAAAATAGGGTCGTTAATTCCTATATCCCCGGCACACTGACCCCACACTTCTCCAACCCCAGGGGAGCGTCCATTCTCCTGTTTTAAGTGAATATTGCATTAGGTCAAGTTAGGTCAAGTTCGGCATAGTACAGACCAGTTAAAATAAGGTCATTAATTCCTATATCCCCGGCATACTGACCCCACACTTCTCCGACCTCAGGGGAGCGTCCATTCTCCTGTTTTAAGTGAATATTGCATTAGGTCAAGTTCGGCATAGTACAGACCATTTAGAATAGGGTCATTAATTCCTATATCCCCGGCACACTGACCCCACACTTCTCCAACCCCAGGGGAGCGTCCATTTGCGTGTCAACAATGTGGGCGGCAGTTCCGAGAGTCCGGCTCCCTGACGCGACACATGCAGGCCCAGATCTCGTGTGTCAGAAAGTCCGATGCGCAAATTCCTTTATATGGCCGTACCCTGCCCCTGCACCCCCCGCCCCACGCTGACAGGAAGGTAGGTTGGGTATGGTGTCTTCCTCCTCCTCCTCCTCTTCCTCTTCCTCTTCCTCCACCACCATCACCACCACCATCTCCTCTCGCCTTCAGCCCAGCGTATCGCTCGACATCAAGTTCAGTCTCAAGCAGGAGTTGTCATCCGCCGAGGAGGACCCATCAACCAGGCTACCGACACCATCCGCGGCTGCCGCCCACCTGGATGAGAGCAAGGCGGTGTTACGGAGCCAATTAGCGACAGGTGGCCCAGGTAGGTTAGGGGAGGGGGGGGAGGGAGGGGGGATAGTTTAAAGGGAAAGGAAGGGAAGGGACGGAGGGGGTGGGGGTATAGTTTGAAGGGAAGGGAAGGGAAGGGCTTAGAAAGGGAGGGAAGGGAAAGGAAGGGAAGGGCTTAGGAAGAGAGGGAAGATAAGGAAAGGATGGGAAGGAGGGAGAGGGGCTTAGAATGGGAGGGAAGGGGAGGAAAGAAGGAAGGGAAGGAGAGGGAAGGGAGATAGTTTGAAGGGAAGGGAAGGGGAGGAAAGAAGGAAGGGAAGGGAAGGGAAGGAGAGGGAATGGATATAGTTTGAAGCGAAGTGAAGTGGAGGCGAGAAGGAAGGGAAGGGAAGGGAAGGAGAGGGAAGGGAGATAGTTTGAAGGGAAGGGAAGGGGAGGAAAGAAGGAAGGGAAGGGAAGGGAAGGAGAGGGAAGGGATATAGTTTGAAGGGAAGGGAAGGGGAGGAAAGAAGGAAGGGAAGGGAAGGGAAGGAGAGGGAAGGGAGATAGTTTGAAGGGAAGGGAAGGGGAGGAAAGAAGGAAGGGAGGGAAGAAGGGAAGGAGAGGGAAGGGGAATGGCTTAGAATTGGAGGGAAGGAGAGGAAAGAAGGAAAGGGAAGGGGAGAGGAAAGAAGGAAGGAAGGGAAAGATTAAAAAATGTATATACTATATGAAGAGGAAAATGAGGAGGAGGAAGGAGAGGAAGGAGGAAGAGGAGGAAGAAGAAAAAAAAGAAGAAGAAGAGGAAGAAGAGAACAGACACAGTAAAGGAAGGAAGGAAGGAAGGAAGAAAATGCAAAAGAGGAAGTGGAGGAAATGACAAGAACTTAGACATATTGAAAGAAGGAAGGAAGGAAGGAAGGAAGGAATTAGAAGGAAGGAAAACAGTGATAATTATAATCTCTCTCTCTCTCTCTCTCTCTCTCTCTCTCTCTCTCTCTCTCCCAGGTGGCCATATGGTGAAGGTCGAGAGTGGCGGCCCCAGCGCTGGCCCTCCGCCACTCCACGTGTGCAAGACGGAGCCACAGCCGCCACCGCCTCCGCCGCCCTCATCCACCTGCTCCACTCCTCCACCTCGACCCTTGGAGAACACAGGTAACAGACAGATAGATAGATAGACAGAGAATGAGAGAGAGATAGACTTTATTTTTATTATTATTATTATTATTATGATTTTCTTTCCTCATTATTCCTTCCTTCCTTCCTTCCTTCCTTCCTTTCTCCACTTCTTCCTCCCTTCCTTCCTCTCCTCCCATCTTCCCCAGACACAGGTAATGGCAGGGAGGAGGAGGAAGAGGAGGAGGAGGACATCAAGCCCCCGTCCTTCCTTCCGGACATCCTACGGAACTCCTTCACCTGCCCTGTCTGCTTCAAGTCCTACACACAGCGTCCTGCCCTGGCGCTCCACATAAAACTCCATCTGGGTGAGTCTGCCACTGGGGGAGCCTGGGGGGGACCTGGGGAAGGGCTGGGGGTGGAGCGGAAGGGGGAGGGACTGGGAGGGGAGTTAAGGAGTGCTGGAGGGACTGGGGAAGGGATGGGAGAGAAAGGGATGGAAAGGGAAGGGAGAGAAAGGGATGGAAAGGGAAGAGAAGGAAAGGGAAGGGAAGGGAAGGGAAAGGATATTTTGTAAGTGATTTTAAAGAAAGAGAAAGAAAGAAAAGGAAAATAAAGAGAGAGAGGAGAGAGAGAGAGAGAGAGAGAGAGAGAGAGAGAGAAAGGAAGGAAGAATGAAAAATGAAGCAGAAAAATAAAGAAAAACACACACACACACACACACACACACACACACACACACACACACACACACACACACACACACACACCTATCCTGATGCCATATGTTCCCACCCCCAGACGAGCTCGGTGACAGCTGTAGCGAGTGCCATCGGAGGTTCACGTCGCGCCAGGCTCTGGGGCGGCACCTCTCGGCACACTCTTCGCTGCGTCAGTTCGAGTGCGGCGAGTGCGGGAAAACCTTCAAGCTGCTGAGCCACGCCAAGACGCACCTCCTCGCGCACTCCTCCGTCAAGAGTGTGCCCTGCCGATACTGCCCTAACCTGTACAAGACTAAGGTGAGGGGGAGGTGACTGGGTGTTATTCTATACTTTTTTTCCTTTTTCATTCCTCTTTCGATTATTTTTTGTTCCTGTTCAAGACTAAGCTAAAAAACGAGAAAAAAAAAGCAGCCTCACTATAAATAAAATACACTTGAACCCTGTGTTGGGGGGGCAGTGACTGGGTGTTATTCTATACTTTTTTTCCTTTTTCAGTCCTCTTTCGATTATTTTTTGTTGCCATTCAAGATTAAGCTAAAAAAAGGGAAAAAAACAACAGCCTCACTATAAATAAAATACACTTGAACCCTGTGATGGGGGGGCAGTGACTGGCATATGACCACAGATGTTGCGCCGACTAAACCAAACTTTCCCATCTCCTATAATTCCTTCCCCTTCTGTCTCTCTCCGGCATATGACCACAGATGCGCCGACTAAACAAAACTTTCCCTTCTCCTATAATTCCTTCCCCTTCTGTCTCTCTCCGGCATATGACCACAGATGTTGCGCTCACTAAACCAAACTTTCCCTTCTCCTATAATTCCTTCCCCTTCTGTCTCTCTCCGGCATATGACCACAGATGTTGCGCCCACTAAACAAAACTTTCCCTTCTCCTATAATTCCTTCCTTCTGTCTCTCTCGGCATATGACCACAGATGTTGCACCGACTAAACAAAACTTTCCAACATTGTCCTATAAGTCCTTCCCCTTCTGTCTCTCTCCGGCATATGACCACAGATGTTGCGCCGACTAAACAAAACTTTCCCTTCTCCTATAATTCCTTCCCCTTCTGTCTCTCTCCGGCATATGACCACAGATGTTGCGCCGACTAAACCAAACTTTCCGTTCTATAATTCCTTCCCCTTCTGTCTCTCTCCGGCATATGACCACAGATGTTGCGCCGACTAAACCAAACTTTCCTTTTCTCTAACCCTATTTTCAAACCCTATTCTCTCTCTCTTAACCCTATTTCCAAACCCTTTTCTTGCTCTCTAAGTCTTTTATTCAACTATATTCTCTCCTTCTAACTTTATTTTCAAACCCTTTTCTCTCTCTGTATATTTTTCGAACCCTCTTCTTTCTTTCTCTGTACCATTTTTTTCCCCATTTTTTAAACTTTCTAACTCTCTAACCCTTTTATCAAACCCTATTCTGTCTCTCTCTGAACTCTGTATTCAAACCCCTGTCTGACTCTCTCTCTCCCTGACCCTTTTATCAAACCCTATTCTGTCTCCCTTAACTTTATATTCAAACCCCTGTCTGACTCTCTCTCTCTCCCTGACCCTATTATCAAATCCTATTCTGTCTCCCTTAACTCTGTATTCAAACCCCTGTCTGACTCTCTCTCTCCCTGACCCTATTATCAAACCCTATTCTGTCTCCCTTAACTCTGTATTCAAACCCCTGTCTGACTCTCTCTCTCCCTGACCCTATTATCAAACCCTATTCTGTCTCTCTTAACTCTGTATTCAAACCCCTGTCTGACTCTCTCTCTCCCTGACCCTATTATCAAACCCTATTCTGTCTCCCTTAACTCTGTATTCAAACCCCTTTCTGACTCTCTCTCTCCCTGACCCTATTATCAAACCCTATTCTGTCTCCCTTAACTCTGTATTCAAACCCCTGTCTGACTCTCTCTCTCCCTGACCCTATTATCAAACCCTATTCTGTCTCCCTTAACTCTGTATTCAAACCCCTGTCTGACTCTCTCTCTCACAGACCCTAATATAAAACCCTATTCTGTCTCCCTTAACTCTGTATTCAAACCCCTGTCTGACTCTCTCTCTCCCTGACCCTATTATCAAACCCTATTCTGTCTCCCTTAACTCTGTATTCAAACCCCTGTCTGACTCTCTCTCTCCCTGACCCTATTATCAAATCCTATTCTGTCTCCCTTAACTCTATTTTCAAACCCCTGTCTGACTCTCTCTCTCCCTGACCCTATTATCAAACCCTATTCTGTCTCCCTTAACTCTGTATTCAAACCCCTGTCTGACTCTCTCTCTCCCTGACCCTATTATCAAACCCTATTCTGTCTCCCTTAACTCTGTATTCAAACCCCTGTCTGACTCTCTCTCCCTGACCCTATTATCAAATCCTATTCTGTCTCTGAACTCTGTATTCAAACCCCTGTCTGACTCTCTCTCTCCCTGACCCTATTATCAAACCCTATTCTGTCTCTCTTAACTCTGTATTCAAACCCCTGTCTGACTCTCTCTCTCCCTGACCCTATTATCAAACCCTATTCTGTCTCCCTTAACTCTATATCCAAACCCCTGTCTGACTCTCTCTCCCTGACCCTATTATCAAATCCTATTCTGTCTCTCTTAACTCTATACTCAAACCCCTGTCTGACTCTCTCTCTCCCTGACCCTATTATCAAATCCTATTCTGTCTCCCTTAACTCTGTATTCAAACCCCTGTCTGACTCTCTCTCTCCCTGACCCTATTATCAAACCCTATTCTGTCTCTCTTAACTCTGTATTCAAACCCCTGTCTGACTCTCTCTCCCTGACCCTATTATCAAACCCTATTCTGTCTCACATAACTCTGGATCCAAACCCCTGTCTGACTCTCTCTCCCTGACCCTATTATCAAACCCTATTCTGTCTCCCTTAACTCTGTATTCAAACCCCTGTCTGACTCTCTCTCTCCCTGACCCTATTATCAAACCCTATTCTGTCTCCCTTAACTCTATACTCAAACCCCTGTCTGACTCTCTCTCTCCCTGACCCTATTATCAAACCCTATTCTGTCTCCCTTAACTCTGTATTCAAACCCCTTTCTGACTCTCTCTCTCCCTGACCCTATTATCAAACCCTATTCTGTCTCCCTTAACTCTCTATACAAACCCCAGTCTGACTCTCTCTCTGCCTGACCATTTTATCAAACCCTATTCTGTCTCCCTTAACTCTGTATTCAAACCCCTGTCTGACTCTCTCTCCCTGACCCTATTATCAAATCCTATTCTGTCTCTGAACTCTGTATTCAAACCCCTGTCTGACTCTCTCTCTCCCTGACCCTATTATCAAACCCTATTCTGTCTCTCTTAACTCTGTATTCAAACCCCTGTCTGACTCTCTCTCTCCCTGACCCTATTATCAAACCCTATTCTGTCTCCCTTAACTCTATTTTCAAACCCCTGTCTGACTCTCTCTCTCCCTGACCCTATTTTCAAACCCTATTCTGTCGCCCTTAACCCCATTTCCAAACCCTATCCTCCCATACTATACATTTACACCCCTTCCCTCTCCCCCCCATCCCCAGAGTGCCAGGAACATGCACGAACGCACACACACCAGCGCGCCGTCCTTCCCCTGCGTGGAGTGCCAGCGAGCGTTCGCCACCAAGGCCTCTCTCGTCCGGCACCTCAGGACACACACCGGGGAGGCGCCCTTCTCCTGCCGGCACTGTGGGCGCACCTTCAAGGAACATGGCACCCTCGCTAGGCACCTCAGGCATAAGGGTACGGCTGTGTGTGTTTTTTTTTCTAATGGTGAGAAAGATAGAGAAGAAATAAAAACAGTCATCCCTATTCCCCTGTTGTTGTAAGCTTACCCTGTTGTCATGCGTGCCCCCCAGTGCCATGTGCCCAGCAAGCCAGGATGGACCGACAGCTGGGTGGTGATGTTGGCATTCATCTCCTACCGCCCAGCGAGACCTCCACCATCAAGGACGAGGGCAGTGGGGCGAGAGTGGATGAGGAGGACCCTGCCAGCGACACAGACCAGGTGAGAGGTGTGTGTGTGTGTGTGTGTGTGATGTGGTGATAGATAGACTATTTTTACTCTGGTTTGTAATGGTGTGTGTGTGTGTGTGTGTGTATGTGTGTGTGGTGGGAGTGATGTGGTGATAGATAGACTATTTTTACGCTGGTTTGTAATGGTGTGTGTGTGTGTGTGTGTGTGTGTGTGGTGGGAGTGATGTTGTGATAGATAGACTGTTATTATGCTGGTTTGTAATGGTGTGTGTGTGTGTGTGTGTGTGTGTGTGTGTTGTGGTGATAGATTGTCTTACCATTAATACTCTTTAAAGGGCAAAGAAAAGAGGGAAAAATATAAGTGAACCGATTGATGTAGAGATGAATTGATTGATCGGATGTAAGATAGAGTGACTGAGCGAGTGTGGAAAGGAATTGATTAAAGGTTTATATAGTCACCGATACCCTGAATTGACTTTGATAGATGAATTCCGTGGCCGAGAAATAGATAGTTTGACAGTATTTATTTATTTATTTTTTTTTTTATGCGGCATGGGAAGCAACTCAAAGGGGCAAAAAAAAAAGTAGGAAAACATAAATAATAATAATAATAATAATAATAATAATAATAATAATAATAATAATAATAAAAATGACCTCTCCTTCTGCAGGTGTCCGAGGGTGGTACCAGCAGCATCTTCAGGGAGAGAGAGGAGGAGGAGGAGGAGGAGGAGGAGGAAGAGGGTAGCAACTTGGAATGGAACGAAGAAGAAGATGCGGAAGAGGAGGAGGAGGAGGAGGAGGAGGAGGGGGGGCTAGCAGAAGGATGCAGACCCCCAAGGATTCTGCTAATGGGGAAGGACTCCTCTGCTTCCCTCCTAACTCACTCTTGAATATGTGAACTCTCTCTCTCTCTCTCTCTCTCTCTCTCTCTCTCTCTCTCTCTCTCTCTCTCTCTCTCAAACGCTTTTTTTTTCTCTATCTTTTTCTGGTTAACTCCTTTCCGAATGCATAATCTCTCTCTCTCTCTCTCTCTCTCTCTCTCTCTCTCTCTCTCTCTCTCTCTCTCTCTCTCTCTCTCTCTCAAACGCTCTTTTTTCTCTCTCTTTTTCTGGTTAACTCCTTTCCGAATGCATAATATCTCTCTCTCTCTCTCTCTCTCTCTCTCTCTCTCTCTCTCTCTCTCTCTCTCTCTCTCTCTCTCTCTCTCTCTCTCTGCTGTATGTGTAATCTTCCTAGTCAAAGGTAATCAATTTAAGATGTCGCTAATTCTCAAAGCCTAAATCCCCTATCCAATTCACCCATATAAAAACCCTCTCGCAAGTCACTGGTATTTTCACGAACTGCTTTATGACGCTGGTGATAGCCTGGCACTGGGACTGAAGATATTATTAAAACATCATCATCATCATCAACTTGTTTTTGGTCAATCTTCCCACCTCTACATTATATTCAAACTCGCAGAAAGGTATAATTTTAAGGATTGGTGTGCTTAACCTGGTGTTAGCTGCGGGGACCATGTTTCTTAATGGTCCCCCCAAGCGAGAAAAATGAGAAAAAATCATCACTCACACAAACCATTTCATAATATATATCAAAGTATTTGTGATCAGATTATGTATCATCTACTTTTGGGGGATTATATCATGGCACAAATTTGGCCCGTCGCTGCTACACGGTAAAGCCACAAATTTGGCCCATCGCTGCTACACGGTAAAGCCACAAATTTGGCCCATCGCTGCTACACGGTAAAGCCACAAATTTGGCCCGTCGTTGCTACACGGTAAAGCCACAAATTTGGCCCGTCGCTGCTACACGGTAAAGCCACAAATTTGGCCGTCATTTCTACGGTAAAGCCACAAATTTATTATCGCTGCTACACGGTAAAGCCACAAATTTGGCCCGTCGTTGCTACGGTAAAGCCACAAATTTGGCCCGTCGCTGCTACGGTAAAGCCACAAATTTGGCCGTCACTGCTACATGGTAAAGCCACAAATTTATTGTCGCTGCTACATGGTAACGCCACAAATTTGGCCCTTCGCTGCTACACGGTAAAGCCACAAATTTGGCCCATCGCTGCTACGTAAAGCCACAAATTTGGCATCACTGCTACATGGTAAATCCACAAATTTGGCCCGTCGCTGCTACGGTAAAGCCACAAATTTGGCCTGTCGCTGCTACGGTAAAGCCACAAATTTGGCCCGTCGCTGCTACGGTAAACCACAAATTTATTATCGCTGCTACATGGTAAAGCCACAAATTTGGCCCGTCGCTGCTACGGTAAAGCCACAAATTTGACGTCGCTGCTACATGGTAAAACCACAAATTTGGCCCGTCGCTGCTACATGGTAAAGCCACAAATTTGGCCGTCGCTGCTACACGGTAAAGCCACAAATTTGGCCCGTCGCTGCTACACGGTAAAGCCACAAATTTGGCCCATCGCTGCTACATGGTAAAGCCACAAATTTGGCCCGTCGCTGCTACATGGTAAAGCCACAAATTTGGCCCGTCGCTGCTACATGGTAAAGCCACAAATTTGGCCCGTCGCTGCTACACGGTAAAGCCACAAATTTGGCCCGTCGCTGCTACACGGTAAAGCCACAAATTTGGCCCATCGCTGCTACATGGTAAAGCCACAAATTTGGCCCGTCGCTGCTACACGGTAAAGCCACAAATTTGGCCCGTCGCTGCTACATGGTAAAGCCACAAATTTGGCCCGTCGCTGCTACACGGTAAAGCCACAAATTTGGCCCGTCGCTGCTACATGGTAAAGCCACAAATTTGGCCCGTCGCTGCTACATGGTAAATCCACAAATTTGTCCCGTCGCTGCTACACGGTAAAGCCACAAATTTGGCCCGTCGCTGCTACATGGTAAAGCCACAAATTTGGCCCGTCGCTGCTACATGGTAAAGCCACAAATTTGGCCCGTCGCTGCTACACGGTAAAGCCACAAATTTGGCCCGTCGCTGCTACACGGTAAAGCCACAAATTTGGCCCATTGCTGCTACCGGGTTAATCTTACACCCTAAACTTTTAATAATGGAAAAGGGAAACAGGGCATCCATGAACCCAAGATATATTTCACGAGACACAAACGATACACAAATACAACGTAACAAAATAAATCAAGCACAAAAAGACTTACATAAAGCACTGTGAGGGCATATATAGGGCAAAAAAAATAAATTTACCCTGGAACTTTTAATAATGGAAAAGGGAAACCGGGCATGCATAACACCAAGATATATTTCACGATACATAAAATACACAAATACAACGTAACAAAAATAAACCAAGCACAAAAAGACTATAAAAAAGCACTCTGAAGGCATTATAACACGAAAAAATTCAATATATAAGACAAGATGGCGGAGGAGGACTGGAGGAGACGGCCGCGCCATGTTGGACCAAAAAGAGTGTTTATAAAATGTCCGATTATCAACGTTTTTAAAGGAGCCACGACGCTGACAATGGACGTGCCGAGACCTGAATCTTCCCTGAATACCCTGCACAAGCCCAAAGCAAGGTGAGTAGAGGGGGTGATGAGATATACGGGGAATATTAAGTTTAGGTTTGACGGGCTGGGATGTGAAGCTTCGATATTATAATTATTTCGCTTCTAATACGTGACCCAGCTCGTCCCTGACCCATGAAGGCACTACACGCTGAACGAGACATAGTTACTAGGCCTA